>NW_028299606.1:0-2000 GCF_049724085.1 Artemia sp. Qi Xiang Cuo
GTGTTTCTAACTTTTTGCAGTTCATATTCATAAAAGCTGCCGAGAATCTCATTATCTTTAGTGTCTCGCAGTCGATGAGTCGTGGGTTCGGTGTCCAGAATTTGGGACACTTTTAAAAGTTCGATGCTCCATAAAAAATTCCCCTTTTCAAAAATATTGGTGGTTCTATTAATTCGAACACTATCACCAACATTGAATTTCTTCTTCACATTTTTTTTTCACCATTGGAGTATTGCTTTTGAAAAGCATCAAATGTATTTTCATTGTAGTGAACATCCCGAGGGCTTGAGTTGGACAGAGATCGATGAGGTCGATGGTTGTATATCCGCATGATTTTATCTAAATCATGAATAAAAGTCGGTGTATTTTTCAGGGTACAATATCTTGAAACTAATAGACGAATCGTTCTTATTAATCATTCAGCCAATGCAGCCTTTATCGGGCTGTGACTATGATAGAGTGTTTTATTATATTTCAATAGAACCTTTTGCACATGGGGAGTAACAAATTCACTGCCACGGTCCGACTGAATTTTTCTATATGAATCCTGTTCAAGAATACTTTCAAAGGCCTGAGCAACTTCAACATCTCTCTTTGATCGTAATGGAATGGCATAGGCATAGCAACTAAAGACACTGATTGCCACCAGAATATATTTTTAGGGTGCATTGTGACGTCGTTGAATTGTGTCTAAAGTTAAAAGATCCGTTTGCACTATATGCAGAGGGAAAAAGGCTTTAGTTTGTCGATATTGCTTGCCACGAAGCCTGTGATTCCAGCGCAGAGTGTAACTTGGTTCATTCTCTAGATACTATTTTTCTTTTTTCAATGTGCTGCCGGAGACAACTTTAGAAAGCGTTTTGGGAGAACTTAAACTTCCCGCTTCACCAATATTTTCATAGACACCTTTCAGAACTTCATCCATTTTGAGCACAAACACGTAGTGTAATGTCCACTCCCCATTTGCACACTGGAGGGTGAATCAATTCGTCTTCGCTTTTTACTAACATCCGCTGGTGTGGTAAAATAATTGCTGCTGCTGCTACTATCTTACAAAATTGCATCTTCGTCTTCTTTTCTAAATGGCGCAGGCGTTGGTGGGGGACAATATTCTCTTTGTTTCCCAAGAATTCGCTTATTACCAATAAGACTTTTGGGGAAGTTTGATACATTTAGAAAGGTGTAGAGATTATTGTCAAATGATAAAAGTTCTTTACGATTCGTCACCATATCACAAATTAAATCAACTAGATTATAACTTTGTCCCTGAATTATAATTCTTTTCCCTGTGCTGTCGACTTGAACTTGATGTTCACCAGTTTCCAGCATGAGATAAGATAATACTCTTTTACTCTGTTCCCGATAGGTGAGTGACAATAGGTTTCCAATTTTCGATACAATCGAATTCAATTCTTTCTCCTTTGAATGCACTGCTGCTGCTGCAGAGTCTTGAGGAGATGTTTCCTGTTAAGAGGGATCGGCAACAGCGACGATGGGTCTCTCACGATAAGGTTTATGCTTGTCCCCACGTCACAAGGCATCTTGAAGTAAAAGAAGTTTTTTGTCATCGGCAATATTCTCATCATTAATGATTTTGCTTAGATTGTCTTCAAAATGTTCGACGGGCGAGGGGATAAGTTCAAATGTTGTCAATTTATAGGGTTTTGCCATTCTCTCTCTCTAGAGAAAACTGTTTACAAGTCCTGCAATTATTGGCAGTAAAAGTGTGAAAAAGCTACCGCCTGCTTGAAGGAGTCGTTTTCTTTTAAATATTTTCCCCTTGTTTTTACAAGCCAAGGCGCGTACAGTGGAACGATGTTGCTTTGTCTGTTGTCTAACACCTTCTGGCCGTTGAACATTGCCCTCAGTTAAATTTAAACAAAGTTCAGATATTAGATTAATGAAATCATTGTCAACACCATGTTTGAGTATGGCATTTCTAGGAAAGGGTTTCGAAGTGCTTAAAACAGAAAATAAATGCCGTTTTTCGTTTAGCTTCT
>NW_028299607.1:0-1000 GCF_049724085.1 Artemia sp. Qi Xiang Cuo
AAATATTCCAAGAGAGTGTGTGTTCATGGTAAAGTTGTCTTAGCATTGATTTCAACATAAGTGTTGAAAATTCAACACTTATGATGGTGGATATGCGAGAGTAACATTTCCAGAGATGATAGCGCTCATTCTGGTTTTAGTATTCAACCGTAGAAAAAGGGGAAAGCAAGGGTCTACTGCTCCACCAATATTATAATCCATATCCTGTCTACATGTCGAAACTGTTACCTGTGTAAAAATAGTGTTGTAATAGACAATGAAATCGCAAGTAAAATAAAAAGGGCATTAACATAGAATCTTGCCAAGAAAATTAAAGACAATTCATTGAAAAGCAAAGAATCAGTGAACGTTAATAGTCAAGATAAAACATGATGAGTTGTTTTTGGAGTGGATTTGAAGCAATCAGATTTTTTATTATGATAATAATAATGTGTAGTATTGTACGTGCCGTTATTTCAATAAAAATATTTGATTGAATTACTTTGTTATTTGCCTTTTTTTCAAATAACTGCACTCGAGTTAGGCTCTTTTAGGTCTACTAAGCGTGGCGTGCCACGCAAAGTTAACCTAAATGAATATAACTTGAATGCAGTTATTTGAAGGAAAGGTGCTATTGTAGGTTGGCTGTAGTTACCCGAGTGGTGGTAAAAAATCAATTGTGCTGCCATCTATATCTAAACCCGAATAGATGGAAGCCCTTGGGGTGGGATAGAAATAGCCATCTATGTCTATAAATGAATAGATGGCAGCAATAGAGATTTAAATATGAACCTGTTAATAATTCCCTTTAGTCTTTAAATCTTGGTAAATTTTGAATTTTGATAGATTTCAGAATCAGAATCATCAGAATCATTTTAATGAAAACAGCTGTCATAGACACATTAAAAAAAAAATGCACTAAAAGGTGCTGTTTTTTACATGAAAACTTTTTTACATGAAAACACTTCTCTTAATTTCTTTAAGAGAACTTGTAAAAAAAGGAAAAAAGGAGTTACTAAGT
>NW_028299608.1:0-3000 GCF_049724085.1 Artemia sp. Qi Xiang Cuo
ATTTATTTATACCTAACCTAACCTATTGTTTTTAGTGGTTAGATGAATGAACTGAATTTAAGAAAAATTAGAAATAAAGCGCCGCAGGAATGCGCCGCAGGGAAGCGCCGCAGGGATGCGCCGCAGGGATGCGCCGCTTTTTTGTTAGAGTTCAGAGTTTACTTTAATTTTAGTTAAGAGTTTGATGTTTTACCTTTGAGTTTCAGTTAGAGTTCTTGTTTAGTTTTAGTTAAGAGTTTGATGTTTTACCTTTGAGTTTCAGTTAGAGTTCTAGTTTAGTTTAGTTTTAGTTAAGAATTTAGAGTTTTATCTTAGAGTCTTAGCTTAGAGTTTTTGTTAGAGTTCTAGTTTAGTTTAACTTTAGTTAAGAGTTTGATGTTTTACCTTTGAGTTTCAGTTAGAGTTCTAGTTTAGTTTAGTTTTAGTTAAGAGTTTAGAATTTTAACTTAGAGTCCTAGCTTGGAGTTTTTGTTAGAGTTCTAGTTTAGTTTAATTTTAGTTAAGAGTTTGATGTTTTACCTTTGAGTTTTAGTTAGAGTTCTTGTTTAGTTTAGTTTTACTTAAGAGTTTAGTGTTTTTAGCTTAGAGTCTTAGCTTAGAGTTTTTGTTGAAGTTCTAGTTTAGTTTAGTTTTAGTTAATAGTTTAGAGTTTTAGCTTATAGTCTTATCTTATAGTTTTTGTTAGAGTTCTAGTTTATGTTAATTTTATTTTAGAGTTTAGAGTTTTATCTTAGTCTTAGCTTAGAGTTTTTTGTTAGAGTTCTAGTTTAGTTTAATTTTAGTTAATAGTTTGATATTTTTAACTTTGAGTTTCAGTTAGAGTTTTAGTTTAGTTTTAGTTAATAGTTTTGTGTTTTACCTTAGAGTCTTAGCTTAGAGTTTTAATTTGAGTTCTAGTTTATTTTAGTTTTAGTTAAGATTTTAGAATTTTAGCTTAGAGTTTTTTTTTGTTAGAGTTCTAGTTTAGTTTAATTTTAGCTAAGAGTTTGATTTTTTCTACCTATGAGTTTCAGTTAGAGTTATAGTTTAGTTTTAGTTAAGAGTTAAGAGTTTTTAGCTTAGAGTTTTTATTGAAGTTCTAGTTTAGTTTAGTCTTAGTTAATAGTTTCGAGTTTTAGCTTAGAGTCTTAGCTTAGAGTTTTTGTTAGAGTTCTAGTTTAGTTTAATTTTAGTTAAGAGTTTTATGTTATATCTTTGAGCTTCAGTTAGAGTTTAGTTTAGTTTAGTTTTAGTTAAGAGTTTAGAGTTTTTAGCTTAGAGTCTTAGCATATAGTTTTGTTTGTGTGTGTGTGTAAGTTTTTGTGTTTGTGAGAGTTTTTTTGTGTATGCACATATCAATTATATTTTCCTAAAATAATATAAAATTTTTGTGTGTGTGTGTGTGTTTATTATGTTTTTTTTTTTTTTTATTTTTTTTTGTTTTTGTATGTGTTTGTGTGTGTATGTTTGTTTTTTGTTTTTAGTTTTTGTGTGTGTGTTTTAGGTTTTTTGTGTGTGTAAGTTTTTGTGTTCGTGTAATTTTTTTTTGTGTGTTATTTTTTTGTGTGTTTTTTAGTTTTTTTGTGTTTTTATGTTTTTTCTTGTGTGTTTTTTTTTGTGTGTGTGTGTAAGTATTTTTTTTTGTGTGTATGTAAGTTTTTGTGTGTGTGTAAGTAGTTTTTTTTTATTTTTCTGTTTTTTTGGGTTTGTAAGTTTGTGTGTGTATGTAAGTTTTGTGTGTGTGTGTGTAAGTTTTTGTTTGTGTGTAAGTTTTTGTGTGTGTGTAAGTTTGTATTTGTATTTTAGTTTGTGTGTGTGTGTTTGTGTGTGTGTTAATTTTTGTGTGTGTTAGTTCTTTTGTGTGTGTAATTTTTGGTTTGTGGGTAAGTTTTTGTGTGTGTGTATGTTTTTGTTGTGTGTGTGTAATTTTTTGTGTGTGTGTATGTTATTGTGTGTGTGTATGTGTTTGTGTGTGTGTAAGTTTTTGTGTGTGTGTAAGTTTGTGTGTGTGTGTAAGCTTTTGTGTGTGTGTAAGTTTTTGTGTGTGTGTAAGTTTTTTGTGTGTGTGTATGGTATTGTGTGTGTGTATGTGTTTGTGTGTGTGTAAGTTTTTGTGTGTGTAAGTTTTTGTTTTCATGTATTTTATTGTTTGACTGTTAGTTTTTGTGTGTGTGTCCGTTTTTGTGTGTGTGTATGTTTTTGTGTGTGTCTAATTTTGCTTTTGTGGTTGTTAGTTTTGTGTGTGTGTGTAAGTTTTTGTATGTTTAATTTTTTGTGTGTGGGTGTAAGTTTTTGTGTGTATGTTTTTTGTGTGTGTGTAATTTTATTCCGGTGTTTTTTTTTTTTTTTTTGTTTTTATTTTTGTGTGCGTTTTAGTTTTTGTTTTTTTGTTTAAGTTTAGGTGCTGGCTGAAGTTTTTTTTGTGTGTGTAAGTTTTTGTGTGTGTGTTTTTTTTTGTGTGTGTGTTTGTTTTTGTGTGTGTGTAAGTTTTTGTGTGTTTGTTATATTTTTTGTTTGTGTGAAATTTATTGTTTGTATGTAATTTTTTGTGTGCGTGTTAGTTTTTGTGTGTGTAAGTTTGTTTGTGCGTGTAAGTTTTTTTGTGTGTGTTATTTTTTGTGTGTGTGTGTGTGTGTAAGTTTTTTTGTGTGTGTGAGTTTGTGTGTATGTACCGAAATAAATTCTATTTCCCTAAAATAATATAAGAATTTCAACTTCAATTCAGATTTTTCTCAAACAGATTAAAGAATTTAAAATAATGTTCTAAATTCTTCATATAAGATAGAAAAGTTCAAGTTCTCTTCTGAATTTTACCAAAGAACATAATTCAATTCTAATTTCTCCAGAGAAAATAAAAAGCTTCCACTTCAGTTTTAAGTTCACCAAGACATGAAAAATTTAAAGTTCACTTCTAAATTTTTCAGTAGAAGATAGGAAAATTTATACTATGATTCTGACTATTTTCCTTAAAGATAAAAAGTTTCACTTTAATTCTAAGTTTTCTTAAATTCCATTCCGACC
>NW_028299609.1:0-5000 GCF_049724085.1 Artemia sp. Qi Xiang Cuo
AAAAATTTCCAAAATTTTAATTTAGAAGCTTTTTAAATATTTATAAAGCACTAATAGATAGAGCACTAAAAATATCAGAATCGACTTCAGAGGACAAATTATGTTACGGGAAGATGTTTTTTGAATCCCCCTTCCCCCCAAACTCAAAATTTCCAAAAATTCTACTTTAGAAGCTTTTTAAATATTTCTAAAACATTAATAGATAGAGTGCTAAAAACATCAGAATCAACTTCAGAGGACACGCTATATCATGGGAAGAGGTTTTTAAAATCCTCCTTCCCCCCAAACTCAAAATTTTCCAAAATTTTACTTTATAAGCTTTTTTAAATATTTCTAAAGCACTAATAGATAGAGCGCTACCAGTTTCAGAATCGACTTCAGAGGACACGTTATATCACGGGAAGAGGTTTTTAAAATCCCCCTCCCCCCCCCCAACTCAAACTTTTCCAACCTTTTTTTTCTTTATATTTTTAATTATTTATATATCTCTAATAGATAGAGTGCTAAAAACATCAGAATCTACTTCAAAGGACACGTTATATCACGGGAAGATGTTTTTGAAATCTCCCTTCCCCCCAAACACAAAATTTTCTAAAATTCTACTTTAGAAGCTTTTTAAATATTTCTAAAGCACTAACATCGTTACAAACATCAGAATCAACTTTAGAAGACAATTTATGTAACTGGAAGATGTTTTTGATTTCCCCTTCCCCCCAAACTAAAAATTTTACAAAATTGTTAGGCTACTTAGAAAAACGTTTAAATATTTATAAATCGCTACGTCATATAGATTTACAAACATCAGACTCATCTTTAGAATACAATTATTGTCATGGGAAGATGTTTTTGAAATCCCCCTTCCCCCCAAACTCAAAATTTTCCAAAATTCTACTTCAGAAGCTATTTTAAATATTTCTAAAGCGCTAAGACATAGAACGCTACAAAGATCAGAATCGACTTTAGCGGACAATTTATGTTATGAGAAGATGTTTTTGAAATCCCCCTTCCCCCCAAACTCAAAATTGTCCAAAATTTTACTTTAGAAGCTTTTAAAATATTTCTAAAGCACTAATAGATAGAGCGCTAAAATTATCAGAATCAACTTCAAAGGACACGATATATCACGGGAAGATGTTTTTGAAATCCCCCTTCCCCCCAAACTCAAAATTTTCCAAAATTCTACTTTCGAAGCTTTATAAATATTTCTAAAGCACAAATATATAGAGCACTACAGATATCAGAAATGACTTCAGAGGACGAATTATGTTATGGAAAGATGTTTTTGAAATCCCCCTTCCCCCCAAACTCAAAATTTTCTAAAATTCTTCTTTAGAAGCTTTTTAAATATTTCTAAAGCACTAATAGATAGAGCGCTACAAATATCAGAATCGACTTCAGAGGTCAAATTAAGTTATGGGAAGATGTTTTTGAAATCCCCCTTCCCCCCAAACTCAAAATTTTCCAAAATTCTACTTTAGAAGCTTTTTAAATATTTCTAATGCACTAATAGATAGAGTGCTACAAACGTCAGAATCGACTTCAGAGGACACGTTATATCACGGGAAGAGGTTCTTAAAATCCTCCTTCCCCCCAAACTCAAAATTTTCCAAAATTCTACTTTAGAAGCTTTTTAAAATTTTTCCAAAATTCTATTTCAGAAGCTCAGAATCGACTTCAGAGGACAAATTATGTTATGGGAAGATGTTTTTGAAATCCCACTTCCCCCCAAACTCAAAATTTTCCAAAATTCTACATTAGAAGCTTTTTATATACTTCAACATCATTACCAGATAGAGTTCTACAAACATAAGGATTGACGCCAGAGGACACGTTATTTCAAAGGAATAGACTCTCAAAATCCGCCTTCCCCCCAAACTCAAAATTTTTCAAAAATTCTACTTTGAAAACTTTTTAAATATTTGTAAAGCGCTAAGACACAAAACGTGCAGAAATTATTTGAAAAAAACTACGTTTTTAAAGAGTTAAACAGGCTGAGTCACAAGTTCGAACGATAAAACGGACAGGGGAGTAGTATGTACATATTGAATTCTACGGGACGTATAGCAAGGAATTCTAACAGCCATATGGAATTCTATGGAAGCTATAGCAAGGACCTCACATGGTGTATTTGGGTCATTGACTTGGTGGGTATAATCTGGTTTGGTGAGTATAATCTGGTTTGGTGAGTATAATCTGGTTTGGTGGGTATAGTCCGGTTTAGTTTTTCAAAGAGAGTGAGTATTTGAAATTTTTGCAAAAAGGGATTCGCAAATTGGACACTATGAACGATATTAATTAATGTTTTGAATAATAGGAGTGTGAATGATTCTAATTAGTGATTGGATTGTATGAAGGTGGAGAAAAAAAGGATTAAACTGATTAACAGTTAAGGTAACCCCGAAGGGGTTGTTAACTCTCCGATGTGTAACTCTCCGAGATTCAAAATGTCCAAAGTTAATCATTGATATTAATAATGTATCATAATATATTTCTATATTAATATTCTACATAGCATTATTTCATTAAAAATATTACATTGTTATGTGTTCATTATTTTTAGAGTAAGCTAAGCTAGCATATCGAACGTATCTCTATTAAAACATTGGAGATGTAAGAAAAGGAATTTGCATACATCTATTGTCAGACACATGGGATAACATTGACAAAATCTAGGTATGAGAATGAATAAATTCATTATCAACATCCTTTATCGGATATGTTTTATAAAATTGATAGACTATAAATGTCTGAATGAATATTTTTTTTTATAAACATCCTTTGTCAGATACATCAAATAAAATTTACAAAATCTAAATTTCAGAATGAATAAATGCTTTAACAACATCCTTTATCGGATATGTCGGATAAAATTGACATAATATAAGTATCAGGGTGACTAAATTCTAAATCAACATCCTTTTCTCAGATACATAGGATAAAATTGACAAATTCTAAGTGTTAGAGTGAATAAAATTTTTTTATCAAAATCCTTTTGCAGATACATCAGATAGAATTGACAAAATCTAAATTTCAGAATAAATAAATTCATTATCAACATCCTTTGTCGGAAATGTCGGATAAAATTTATAAAATATAAGTGTCAGATTGAATAAATTTTTTTTATCAACATCCTTTGTCAGATACATCAAATAAAATTGACAAAATCTAAATTTCAGAATGAATAAATGCTTTAACAACATCCTTTATCGGATATGTCGGATAAAATTGACATACTCTAAGCATCAGAGTGACTAAATTCTATATATGCTATAACAATATAATGCTATAACAATATCCTTAATCGGATATGTCAGATAAAATTGACAAAATCTAAGTATCAGAGTGACTAAATTCTATATCAACATCCTTTTCTCGGATACATAGGATAAAATTGACAAATTCTAAGTGTCAGTGTGAATACATTTTTTTTTCAGAATGAATAAATTCATTATCAACATCTTTTGTCGGTTTTGTCGGATAAAATTGACAAAATTTAAATTTCAGAATGAATAAATGCTATAACAATATCCTTAATCGGATATGTCAGATAAAATTGACAAAATCTAAGTATCAGAGTGACTAAATTCTATATCAACATCATAGGATAAAATAGACAAATTCTAAGTGTCAGTGTGAATACATTTTTTTTTATCAACATCCTTTGTCAGATACATCAAATAAAATTGACAAAATCTAAATTTCAGAGTGAATAAATTCATTATCAACATCCTTTATCGGAAATGTCAGATAAAATTGACAAAATATAGTGTCAGAGTGAATAATATTTTTTTTAATCAACATCCTTTGTCAGATACATCAAATAAAATTGACAAAATCGAAATTTCAGAATGAATAAATGCTTTAACAACATCCTTTATCGGATATGTCGGATAAAATTGACATAACCTAACTATCAGACTGACTAAATTCTATATCAACATCCTTTTCTCAGATACATAGGATAAAATTGACAAATTCTAAGTGTTAGAGTGAATAATTTTTTTTTTATCAACATCCTTTGGCAGATACATCGGATAAAATTGACAAAATCTAAATTTCAGAGTGAATAAATTCATTATCAACATCCTTTGTCAGATATCTCAAATAAAATTGATAAAATATAAATATCAGAGTAAACAAATTTTTTTTTATCAACATCCTTTGTCAGATACATCAAATATAATTTACCAAATCTAAATTTCAGAATGAATAAATGCTTTAACAACATCCTTTATCGGATATGTCGGATAAAATTGACATACTCTAAGC
Source organism: Artemia sp. Qi Xiang Cuo (assembly GCF_049724085.1). Classification (NCBI taxonomy): domain Eukaryota; kingdom Metazoa; phylum Arthropoda; class Branchiopoda; order Anostraca; family Artemiidae; genus Artemia; species Artemia sp. Qi Xiang Cuo. Next base: position 4,270 of record NW_028299609.1, read on the forward strand.
ATCAGAGTGACTAAATTCTATATATGCTATAACAATAAATGCTATAACAATATCCTTAATCGGATATGTCATATAAAATTGACAAAATCTAAGTATCAGAGTGACTAAATTCTATATCAACGTCCTTTTCTCAGACACAAGGGATAAAATTGACAAATTCTAAGTTTCAGTGTGAATACATTTTTTTTTCAGAATGAATAAGTTCTTTATCAACATCTTTTGTCGGTTTTGTCGGATAAAATTGACAAAATTTAAATTTTAGAATGAATAAATGCTATAACAATATCCTTAATCGGATATGTCAGATAAAATTGACAAAATCTAAGTATCAGAGTGACTAAATTCTATATCAACATCATAGGATAAAATAGACAAATTCTAAGTGTCAGTGTGAATACATTTTTTTTTATCAACATCCTTTGCCAGATACATCAAATAAAATTGACAAAATCTAAATTTCAGAGTGAATAAATTCATTATCAACATCCTTTATCGGATATGTCGGATAAAATTGAAAAAATATAGTGTCAGAGTGAATAATATTTTTTTATCAACATCCTTTGTCAGATACATCAAATAAAATTGACAAAATCGAAATTTCAGAATGAATAAATGCTTTAACAACATCCTTTATCGGATATGTCGGATAAAATTGACATAACCTAACTATCAGAGTGACTAAATTCTATATCAACATCCTTTTCTCAGATACATAGGATAAAATTGACAAA
>NW_028299610.1:0-2000 GCF_049724085.1 Artemia sp. Qi Xiang Cuo
GTGAAACATAATGCATTGCTCTATAAGACTCATAGCCCTATAAACGCTGCATTGGCAGAGTAATTGATAGGATATCTTCAACTTTTAATTTCAAGATATTGTACCTTGAACAATACATCGGCTTTTATTCAAGATCTAGATAAAATCATGTTGATTTATAATCAACGACCTCATCGATCATTGTCCAACTCTACGCCAACGAAAGTTCATCATTCTGATCATGATACAATTGACACCTTTCTTAAGTAATATTCCAATGAAACGATTGTCAAGAAGAAAAATAAATTCAATGTTGGTGATACTGTTCGAATTAATAGGACAACTAATGTTTTTGAAAAGGGGAATTACTTGTGGTCCACCGAACTTTTTAAAGTAGAAACAATCAAAGACACTAAACACGTAACGTATCATTTGCGTGATATCAAAGATGAAGAGATTCTTTGCGGTTTTTATCACTATGAACTACAAAAAGTAAGAAAGTGACATCTATAAAATTGGAAAGATATTAAGTACTTGTAATCACAGGGTTTAGAAACAGATACTTGTTTAATGGATCACATCTAGCTCTGACTTTTATTCTTCGATTTGCGTTGAAGGTTTTGCCAATGTTCACTTATTTCTATAACATTTATGTCCATAGTTTCTGATCCTCTCTACATTGAGAGGAATACGACAAGTGATTTTTTGGCGAAACTCTCCCCCGCCATCGGATTTTATCGTGCGTGTGAACCAGCTCTTGTCGAAAGTATTTCCAAAAGTACTTATGTGATTCTAAAAAATTATCATATGCATGATATGAGAGTTACCCAATTCGATTGGACACTCTTTGTCGACTATGAATCGGTGGAAACACATCAATATACCCAATAAGCTCGTACCAAATTGAACTATATTGAATACCATTATATGGCAGACTTGTGTCGTACAATAAATAGAAAAGTCTCCTATCGTAGGAATGGTTAACTCCATTTCAATTATTCATTGGAACACCATAGGACTTACATAACCTCACCTGTTGACACTGAAAACATTATTCTCGATGATAATCTGAGAGACGTTCTTGGCTTTAAACAGAATACGATCAATGGGAAAAATGCTGGCACAGATTACGGGATGGATCAAGTAATTTTTGCCGATTATCCACCTGGTTTCGCCTCGAACTCTTGCATATTTTTCTATACATTCTTTGTGGAAACATCGAGAGTTGGTAATTCAAATGTCCCCCTCCTACATGTTTTTTAATGAAAAACAACCCTTGAATTTGTTCATCACTCTAATATAAAGAATCCTCAGTATGTTCCCGTAAACCCTTCATATTTAGAATTCTACCAGTTAACACTAAGAGGTATGTTCGCTGATCTTCTGGCAACAGCAAAAGCCTTAGTGGTGATTACGTTTTCTTTTCAAGCAAACGTCGAGGACAGTGCAAGCAATTAAAATAAACAACTGGAGAATTCCATTCGTCTACTCTGAAATCGATTTCTATATTGGTACTTTGAGTCCACATCAAAGAGGTAATGGACTGAAGTATTAAAAGGTTCGAACTAAGATGTCTTGCTATGGTCTTGGTAGCTGGTTTGCTAGGCTATTTCGTTCTGCACTACCCCTTGCCAGAAAATATATTGTGCCCGCTGCATAAAATTTTGCTGCCTCCACACTACAGGACTGGGGGTCTGGCAAGAATTTCAAGGAGAGTGTTAAGGAAAATATTAGATCTTCAGCAAGAGCCGTTGGAGAGCAATTAAAATCTCGGCAAAATGGGGAGGGATTGAAAAGGATGCGTGCGCGTCATTCACTCATCAGTCTCCGCCCAGGCGGGAAGCGAAGGACATCAACAAGGACTTTGAGGAATAAAACAAGGAAGACCAATAAGCAGAAGAAGAAAAAGAAAAAAAGATTGTTAGATCAAAGAAGGATTTCTTCTCTTAAAATGACTTATCTCCCCTTCAAGGAATCATAACAATCACTTAAGTACTATTCGATAAGATACCAAGCTGGAT
>NW_028299611.1:0-3000 GCF_049724085.1 Artemia sp. Qi Xiang Cuo
AGTTGGTTTATTTCAGAAGTGTTTACCATGTGGTAGTGTTTTAACATGTCAAAGTTACATTTTATTGATTTTTCATAGTTAAGTTCTAACTTCTGTCATTTAAAATACTGATTTGATATCTGTCAGTAGTTTCTGTTATTGGTTTACAGATTCACCGTCACAGTTTCATGATTTTTCAAAGATCATTTTTATTGTATTTCTTTTAAGTGAACGATTTTGTCTATTTCATTAGTTTATTCAATGGTTTTAAATTTTCAAAGTTAAATTTTCTTGATGTTTCAACTAGAAATCTAAATTATATATTTTCAAATAATTAGTTTTACGCTTTAATAAGTTGCTGGTGATTTTTTAAAGAGTCACAGTTACATTCTAATGATATTTCATAGTTAATTTTTAATTTATATCTTTTAATTGAACGATTTTTACTATTTAAGTATTTTGTGTTTATTTTTTAAATGGTCACAGTTACATTATCTATTTTTTTAAAAGTAATTTTGAATTTATTTCTTTTACATTACAGTGTTTGAATTATTAATGCGAGGTTGGGTTTCGTTTAACTTTTCACATTGCAATTTTATTTTTATTTCAAACATAATTTTTAATTTAGGTATATGAAATTATCGATGTTGTGTATTTAACTAGGGGGTGAGTTTTCGTTAAATGTTCAAATTAAAATTTTATTTATTTATCAAATTTAATTTTTAATTTAATTAGTGGAAATTAAAGAGTTGGAATATTTAACTAGTGAACGGTTTGGGATTAACTTGTAACATGTAAAAACATGTATACACATGTACACACGTGTGCTTATCATGAGCGTTCCTGATAAGTTAACCTAACCCTGTCCGTTGATTATGGTTAGTTTAGACTAGATTCATTTTGTTTAGGTTAGACTAGGTTAGGTTAGACTACGTACTCTGCACAGTGTTTAGGGTAGTTGAGTTGAGAGACTGGCGAAATGTTAGGTGTATTATTTTGTTAGGTTATGTTAGATTTGGCTAGGTTAGGTTAAGTTCGGGTATGCTAGGTTAGCCTAAGGTCGCGCGCGGACGTAGGCTAACCTAGCCTAACCTAACTTAACCTACCCTAACCTAATCTAACCTAACCTCACCTAATCATACACCTAACTTTTTGCATGTCACTCACCTAACTTAAGCTAACCTAAGTGAAGCGTACGTAGGCTAACCTAACCTAGTCTAATCTAACCTCACTGACTCTAGTCTAACCTAACCACACTCCCCGGAAGGGGGTAGGTTAACTTATCATGAGCGCTCATGATAAGCACATGTGTGTACCTGTGTATACATTTGCGTACATTTGACAAGTTAAACCCCAAACGGATACTAGTTATCGAGTCCAACTCGCTAATTTAAACGAATGAAATTAAAAATTAAAATTGATATTAAACTAAATTTTTAATGTGACCCTTGAAACAAACCACAACCACGCATTAACGATTCATCCTAGATAAATAAAACTAAATAAATTCAAATATTTGTTTTAAAAATCGCTAATATTTACAAGTTACATGTTACAACACACCCTCAAGATAATGAAATAGTAAATCTAGGTATTTAAAAATATATAAATTCAAAATGTATTTTAACAATATATATTATTGAACCTCGACAATGTAAACAACAACCAAAAACGACTGAAATATTACATATAGTTCAATTCAAATAAATAAATTAAAAATTAGATATTAAAAATAATTAAAGTTTAACTTTGACAAGGTAAACCATCCCAAGACAATCCGTAAATAGAAAAAATCATTATTTTAAAATAAATAAATTCAAAAGATATTTTTATAATCTATAAAATTTAAATGTTACAATGTAAAACACATGAAAACACTACTGAAATAGTACAACTAGTTAATTTCAAATATATAAATTAGAAATGAGCTGTTAAAAATCTATTAAATGTAACTGTGACAATGTAAACCACTAACAAACACTTCTGAAATAGATCAAATCTTTCATTTCAAAGAAAGAAATTAAAAACTAACTTTGAAAAATCATTAAACTTTAACTGTGGCATTGTCACCCACTACAAAACACTTCTGAAATAATACAACTCTTTTTTTTCAACTAAATAAATTAAAACTTAGATTTTAAAAATCAGGAGTATTTTACTCTTAACTTTTAAAACAACAACAGATAATTATTAAATAATCAGAATCGTTCAATTAAAATAAATAAAATAATATTTAAATTTTAAAAAATATATAAAATTTTACTGTTTAAATTAAAACAAAACCACGACACATCTTAAATATAAAAAATATGTAATTAAAACTACCTAAATACAAAATAAAATTTTAAAAATAATGAAACTGTAACTTTAATATTTTAAACCACAACAAGTAACTAGATAAATAGAAAAACTATTGCTTTTATACGTTAGAAATAATAAATGAACATCTAAAAATTAAGAAAATGTAACTTTGACATGGTATAACACAGGAAAACACCTCTTAAATAGTCCGAATAGTTCTTAAAAACGAAGGCATAACAAAATGTAAATTGAAAAATCATGAATATGTAAAGGTGGAAATGTAATCACTGAGCAACCACATCTATAATAGTACTACTCAGGATAATCAAAGACATAGAATCAAATGACCATTTAAAAAAAAAGAAAATGTAACTGTGACAATGTAAACCACAATCAAACACTCCTGAAATATTCCAACTCGTGCATTTAAACGAAATAAATTCAAAATTAAATTTTAAACATAAATATAATTTACATGTTAAAATTTAAAACTCAACCAAAAACTAATTATATATTACACATATTGAATTACGAATGATTAAATTCAAATTATATTTAAAAAATAACGAAACTTTAAATGTCACATTTGACACCAGGAACACAAACGACTGAAATAGTCAAACTCTTTCTTTTCAAAGAAATAAATTCGAAATGATATTTTAAATATCAAGTAAATTTAACTTTGACAATTTCAAAAATGACCACACACGACTGAAATAC
>NW_028299612.1:0-5000 GCF_049724085.1 Artemia sp. Qi Xiang Cuo
TAAGGGTAAAACAAAACCAATCATCAAAAAAAAACTGCAAATGTTATAAATTATTATAAATAGAAATTTTCCTATAAAAATGTTTAGCAATAAAAAAAAAAAAAAAATATATAGAGCCGCAAGATTAGAATAGCAAAAAGTGCCAAATCTTGAAATAAACCCATTCGCCAAAAATCCGAAAATCAGCCATACGCCATATGCATATATATATATTTGAATCCTAAAATATTGCAATTGCAGAAAAATATTAAAAAAAAAAATGAAACTGCCACTGTTAACGATACTAGTGACAAATTTATTCTGCCTCGAACGACGATCAATAAGCCTCAAAGGAGAACATTCGCAAAAAGAAAAGGGAAACATACTTGCCAACCAAAATATAAGGAACGATAGGAAATAAACAAATTTCAGTCTAACCCTGTAGTATAAAAAAAAAATAAAAAGGGAATAATAGCATCCTTTTGCAAAAAAAAAAATAACCAAATATAAGACCAATACAATTCTGCCTTGATGCGGCCTATTAACTTCTTCACAAACCAGATAATAAAACGATAAGAAAAAAAAAAAATTTCTCTCAATACAATTATCGCGTGTAACTGCGGAAAAACAATATTTACAAAATTTTTACTAAACTTATAAATGAGCCACGGCCTTTGATCAGAGTTAATCCCTATTCCCCCCAGCAAGGAAGATAATATAGTAAGTCACACATGTTTTCAAGAGCCAAGTCTCGTCCACTATCGAACAAGTATACTTAACTAAAGCCAACAAGGCGATAATGAACTTATATACGATTAATTCAAGGGTAATTTCAAAGACAATCGTGCGGAAGTTAAGTTGTAGAGGCGAACAAGCGAATAAATTGTAACATCTGTAAAGCGGTACTGCCCTTTGCTCTGAGAAATGTTTCTGAAAACCCTAAATCATAAGGTAAATCAAAGCTAAATTTTTGAATTCTCTCCTTAAATCGAGTTCCGACAGACAAAAAACCTAATGAAAATTAGGAACTTTTTTTCGAGTTCCAAGAAAAAAAACAATTAAAGATATTATAAGTAAATTTATAATAAAATTTATTAGCCCCCCCCCCCCTCAGTTGGGGGGCCTCTTAGTTGCAGCAAAATCTAGCAAACACGAAGTTAGTCTAATTTTCCTTTGGGAATTATAAATGAATTGAGTTCATCTGGCCTATGCCAAAAAACGAAACTCTCAAGTAATAACGCCACGTGGTAGAGATGTGAAAAGCATTATAGACTCGTGTGTTGTTGTCGGGCTATGTACTGAATTTTGACTCCCAAATCAGTATCCTTGTTTGTGAGGATTATTCAGCTAAAATTTACTTGATGATAAGGCTTCAAAGGCTGTATATTTGGAAATCAAGTTAAAACACGATTTTCAGTGGCGTTATCTCCGCCACGAGAACAGAATGAGTTGACACCTGAGAAGTAAATAAGTTTACCTTTAACTCGTGCAAGCGGGAATTTTACTTTAACTAACAAACTTTCGTATCCCATCAATTTGACATCATTTTAGAGTATGCTAAAATAGGGAATTTATCCTTGCGTAATTTAAAAGTAATTAAGTAAATAGCAAAGCGCGACTTTTAACACAGTTCAACGTGAACCAAATAGCAACAGTAAATAGCCACCGAAACGACAAATTAGGAACAAGTCGCATTCGATATAAAACGAATCAATCCCTTTAATTAAGTACGTGGAAAGCTGCATAAACAAATTAATAAATATTTTAATCAGAATAGAAGGAACTAAACAAATCAATAGTGCTGAATAAATTAGTGGTATTAATTCATGCGATTCAAACTGTTATGAAAAAAAAAAAATTTTCTTCTGAAAAAAATACTTAAGGCAGGAGAAACAGACCCTTAATTAGAAATCAGTAGTATAACCCTATACATTCCCAAGGTGGCAATAAATTTTTTTTTGTATAAAAAGCGACCCGCGAGAATTACCCGAACTCACCTCCACCATAAGAAAATAATGTGACGACAAAAGTGACCGTGATAGAATATGAAATGAAAAAGGAAACGAAGTCTGATACGTGGGGAATACTTTACCCTGTAAGCTTTCCCTGTTGATTGTTTGGGAGAGGCGTGCAGGGTAAGGGTATCTCTTACGAAAAACAACCAGAACAGAAAGAACAACGCCATAAAGACTAGTAAATTTAACTATCCTACTCGCAAAAAGTACCAGACCTATCCCTCACTATTTAAAATGTAATAACACAAGAGACCAAACGGTAGCCTTAACTGAAGATGGTCAAAAAGTCCGACGCGTGGGGACTACCTATTGAGGGCGTAGGCGCACAGTTGATTGTTTTGTGAGCAGACGCCCTTACGGGGTATTTCCTACAAAGATCAACTCAAATGGGAAAGGGACCCAAGAATACCAGTAAAAGTCAAGTACCATAAATTAAAGGAGTAAACTACAAACAGCTGGAAATGATAAAAAATATTGTCAAATTAAAGGCACCTAACCAATCCATTACTATGCCTTAATCATTATAACCTTTTTCATATTTAGTTAATTTATTTCACAATTACTGATAAATCTTACATAAGAACACATTTCCAGATACGGTGTGTAAATAACCATCGACCACGGGTTGAGAGAAACGCCGGAAAACGCACCCATATGGTATGTGCTTATATTGAACTTAAAATCTATTCAGACGATCATAATAACCATGATAAGATACCCAAGCCATCAACAATTAAATAATCGTAGACGGGAAAATACAATCTTATGGAATCTTAAGATAAGACATAGCGTAGACAATATTAATGCTCCGTTAAGGGAATGGGGACATATTGACAATTTAATGAAAGAAGAGGAACTCATTAAAGCAGTAGAAAATTTTGACTGTCCAAAACTATATTATCTTCTAAAATCTCAAAAAACTATGTTGGAACAAAGAATGATCCTAAGATTAGCGGCAAGTCTAGTGCTTTATAATTTTATCGCACGTGCGTTGACAAGAACAGTAGAACACACTAGACGAAATGCCAATCTGGCCTTCCGAAACTTAGTACAACATATCCCAGAAACAAAGTATAGCTCGTTGTCTAAATATATTGCCGACAATATTTGGTACGATCAAGATGATAATAATATAACTACAATTTGGCCCATTAAGTTTCTCTCCATATTAATAGACCAAGGACACATGCTAGAAGGTGAAAACTTTCTTAAAATCTTATACGCCAATTGTGTAAATAACACATATCTAAATCCGATAAACCATTCAAAGGGATCTGCAATTTTTCAAATTACCCCAAGAGATTATAAAGACATAAAAAAAAATAACCCTGAATCTCTTTCAAGAAGATGAAAATTTTGGAAGAAAAATAGTCCCTGTGTTAGACTTAATCGTGCGTGAACAACTTTGCTGTTGCCAATCGCACGTAAATTTAAGTTTCTCTGTAGTGAAAATAATAAATAACCCATTGTTATTATCTCAGCTGTGCCGGCAAATCATTCGTCAAAATATGCGAAGGAATGATATAACCGCTACTCTGGAAGGCCTGCACCTCCCAAACCAACTTTTAGTGTATTTAATGTACCTAAATATGCCTGAAAACGGTAAAAACGATATAATATTTGAACTTCAATTTCTCAGCCCAAATGTTTCTTCATGGGAAGATTATCGACTTCTAGATATGCTTAAATCTCCAAATTCATAGGCGGCACTGCCAGATGATGCACCCATAATAAAATTAAAACCCAACCTCAGTGGGAGAAACTGTATATATAAATAATCTTTTCAAAATGAATTATGAAAAAACATTCGAATAGGGAAGAGAGAGTTATAACTCGGACTAGCAAATGAGAGAAAACTATAAAATATAAGAAAGTTTGGCGTTGACAACCGATGAACTAAGACTTAATGTACATGTCAAGAGTTATAAATGTGTTATAAATGTCGTAATACGAAGGTAGTTTTTTTAGAGTCCCTATACTTTTAATATTATAAAGCGACCGCAAAGTCGTTAAACTAGAGTACGGAACTTTAGGGTAGTAACTATGTTCGAACACACAAATAGCCAGGTGCAAGGTAGCACTGGTTAAAAAGTAGTTAAACCTCAACCTGAATTTACATTGTTTTTTTTTTTCACTCAGAATTGGTTAATATGGAGCTCAGATGACTCGAATTATGGTTGGATGAATAAGTACCCGATGTATTGAGGAAATGCCGGTGAAAAGTAATTTGACCTCGACCTAGAGTATACCATGATCATAACCAATCTTGACAAAAATTATTAACTAGACAGAGACCAATAGAAACTACCTTTCATTTCAGAACAATGGCCAAAGCAATTATCGATACAGAGTACATATGTATCAAACATGCCAAAGAAAACGTCATATACTCAGCTGCAATGATCGTCGTGAATAAGTCAGGGGAGGAAGTCTTCGCGAAAAAATGGGATGTTAGGTATGATTTAAGGAAGTTTAACGTAAAATCTTATAAGTTCGGTCTAGATCTCGCAAACACCCCAAAATATCGGCCAGCGAGAGGCAAATTAGGAATCAAATATAACGGTAGAAAGGGAAAATACCTCCATTTTATTCAACATGAAATTAGGAAATTACAAAAGCAATATAAAATCCGGTACTGGTATGTTAAAGGTCCTTGCCAGACAGATTTACTACTCCTCGACAAATGTAAAAAGCAAAAATTAGTCTACAAAATTGAAGGGAATCCAAACTGTGTAAAATACCAAGGAAAACATGACCCCCTCCAAGAAATAAAATATTACAAACAGTACTTGTACAATCCAAGGAGTGTACTATATAGAGAGAGAAGAAATGAAATTGTGTTTAAAATAATTAAAACTTATCAGTCAAAATCAAAAGTGATTAGGAAAACAAAAAATCTGAAACAATCAAATAATTAAAACCCAATTACTCCTAAGTCAAAGCAATTAAATTCCTACGCGAAGGACTCAAAATACCTAGCCCTCCAGCTGCAGTCTCAACAGTGTC
>NW_028299613.1:0-5000 GCF_049724085.1 Artemia sp. Qi Xiang Cuo
AAGATACAATTTTACTTATAGCCATTTTACATTAGTTAATTTTTCGTAAAGTCTTCAGTTCATATTGACTTAAACGTGTTGGGACATATTTTTTTTTTTTTTCATTAGGCTTAAATGGATAACTTCTTAAAGATCAATTATTCCTGAATCTGTTACGTAAGTTGACAGAAAACCCTATACTTATGACCAGGTCAGTCATCACACCTTTATATGCAGGTAAATTTTGCCTCGCATTATTACTATCCTCACACGTATATACGCATATATATATATATATACACATACGCATACATACATATGCACATACACATACACATAAACCCAACTGTTTGATCATTTGACTGTCGCTAATTATCTGTTTTCCTAATTGCCCTTTAGCTTGGTAATTAACACGATAATAGCTCGCACATATATTTTTTTGACTGAATTTTTTTTTAAGTTGTTTGACGTTTTATATTCTTTACGGCAAGTTTGGATGGTGGTTATTTCCGGTCATCTTTTCTTTTGATTAGATTTAGTAAATTTTGGAGTTGCTTATTTGATTATGTCGTTGGCGTGATGATTAAAAAAAAATATCCCACAAAATTGATTTGAAAAGAGGTAGAATCTATTAAAGCGCCGATCCGAATACTTTTTTTTTTTAATTAAAAGTAATTTTTGGAATGTAGTGGTCTGGGGTTATGGATTGATAGACGGCCGAACCTAGGATACGGATTTGATCCTCGTGCCCTGAAGTAAATCTCCTCATTAAGCGATCCATTGTGATCGTCAAGTTTACCTACTCTGGGGGGGGGGTATCCGAAATGCTGTTTAACTATTCCTAGTAATGTAAGGATGGCTATTCATTGCATTTTTTTTTTTTTTTTTTTTACCATTGAATTTGTAATATGCATTTATTTATATATTTATTTTTTTAATAAAATACTATTTTATGTATATCAAAAACATAATTATATAGTTTAACGAGTTTTCGCTCGAATATTGGGTTATTTACTACTTTTTTGTCGCTAAACATCACATCCTATAAAATGTAGTTATTTTAATGTATTAGAAGGGGATTTTGACGAGAAAGAATTTTTACCTCTTTTTTTTTGTTTAGCTCGATTTATTCTCTTGTCTGGCATTTCTTAGTTTTCTGCGGCTTCTGGCGATGGTTGGGTTTTGGGTGTTCCTTGTTGTGCATAAATTTCTGAGGGATCTTGGCCCGTAATGACATTCTCTTGGGCGTCAGGGTACTGGGTCCTCGTGATTATATTATTATTCATTGGAAGATTCCGTTGATTTGTTTCCAATTGGGGTTTTGTGTGGTGATGACGAGCTTGATTTGGAATTGCAAAATATACGGGTTGGGATGTTCCTTCGTCGCAATTGTTAGCAAGCAGATTTTCCAAGTGGGGGCTGAGGGGTAGGTTAACTTCAACTGTAAAATACGTTGCAACTATCTTCTCTCAATTTGAGCAGAATTCTTTCTGTTTCTGAAGTTCTTCGGTAATTTTGACGTGGTTCTCGTTTAGTTGTTTCCCTAAGCTGTCCTGTTGCAGCTGAATTATTTCTTTCTGTGCTTTTAAGTGGTCGTATTTATGCTGCAAGTCTAGGATCTTTGCCCTTTGGGGTGCCAGAAATTCTTGTATTGCCATTGTCGCGGACAGAACAGTACTATTTCTATAATCTTGTACTTTCTTACCAATTTCCTGCATTTTATCGTATAATATTTGCAATTTTAGGATCTGGTCGGGATAATTGTATCCCTTGACAAGCGTGGCGTCACTTATTGATTCCATTTCGTTTTGGATTTTGGCGGTCTGTTCTTTAATTTCAATAAAATGGGTTTCAATTAACTTATCCATTTTTTTAGTTACTAAAATCTCGTTTAATCTTTTATTCATTCTTCCTTGTGAATCTTTCTCTTCGCTAAGAGATCTAAGTGTGGTTTCTATAATACTCTCTATTTTAAATCTTTCTGTTACTAATTGTGCCGAGTCATCCAGAAGTTTTGATCTTATTTGAAATAGTTGATCCATATTTGTTCTGTCAGTAACGGGGTTGCACTAGATATTTTTCTTTTCGAGGAAGGTTTGAACAATCCTTGTTCTTCTTCTATCTTCGGGGTTCTTTACCAAGCCGGGGTTTAGTTTATCTGGAAAAATTAAATATTGACTTACTTTAACCTTTTATGGGCGAATTTTGTAAAGACTTATTCATATTCTGGTTATAATTTTTTTTTTTTTTAACTGCTAATTATGATTTAATATTACCTGATAATTTTTTTTTTTTTTGGGGTGCTTGTTAATATACGTATTTCCATTTGTCCGGTCTCTTGATAATTCTGCCAGATTTCGTGGTAATTTCCTGTTCGCCTTCTTGTTTTTTATTCTTTTTTGATTTTCCCATAGAGATCAGATCAAATTTCTTATACTGTTTTAGTAGGTATTTTTGACCTTTAAATTTTGCGGCTTTCGCATGGGCCGCGGCAGAAGCCTGTTTTTGTTTTGGTGCGTTCTGGGGGTAGTCAGGATCTGATTCATCATCGGACTCGGTCGAGCTAGTTCCTGAGGATTCATCATTATGGCTTTCTGGGGTTGTCCTTTGCGATTGAGTGGTATCTCCTGCCGTTGCTTCATATATCTCATCTGCTCTAGAGGTTGAGGGTTTATTTTCTATTTCCTCGCGTTGAAATCCTGTTTCAGGGGAGTTAAAAGATTCTTGGGAACTCTGGGAGGAGTCAAATAGTTTTGGAGAATGTCTCCACTGCTTGAATGCCATATCTTCCGGGGGGTGAGGTGTATTTCGTAGCATGGTGTGTTTCCAGGAATGAGATTCTTTGGGTTATACTTTAGATACCGTTATGTGATGGTATTGTCCCAAGTTTTCATCTTCCGGGTGTTCCTGTGTCCATGGCAAGGTACTTTGCCTTGTTTTTATCGGATAATTAATAATGTCCATGGCCTCTCTCAAGCTTTTTGTATTTATATCCCTAGAAGGAGTCTTCCTCCTTTTCGCACCCGGGGTTTCCATGGCTCTGTTTAATTCCTCCTTTAGCGAAAAAGGTCTTTCTTTTGGGGTTGATGGGGATACCATGTCATCAGCAAATCTTTTGGGGGGACACGGAGTTGAAATTCTATCGGGGAAAATTGGGTTTTTGGTGACAGCGTATAATCTAAGTCCTGCTCCGAGCTTTCTGTGGATGAGCTCTCTGGGCTATTTGGGGTTCTTTCAGGCATGGGTATTAGGGGTTTTCCTTTTGGGGATGACTAGATTTTTCATGGCCAAAAATTCCTAAAAATCTTCTTCTTCGCTATTATTTTCAAAATAGTTTTGTTTAAAATTAAAGGGTTTTAGTTCGGATAGCCTGGATTTAGGAAATTGATTTTCCGCGTTTGATGAATCTGAAGATGGGGGTTCGGGCGCCCACTTAACAGGGTATTTGGCACCTTTTATACGGCTTACATGTGCTTTGTATGTTCTTCCGTTTTCTGGATTTATCATTTTAAAAGTAAAATCGTTGTCATATTTTTTGATTATTCTGTAGGGTCCTGAATATTTATTGGAAAGTTTTTTGCCTTCCAGTTTAGCTTCATTTTTCAGATAGACACGGTCACCTACCTTAAAATTTATATTCCCTTTGATTTTAGATTCATTCCTCAACTCTTGATTCATTTTACATTTTTCTAACTCTTGTCTAACTATTTTATAGGTTTTTCTCATCTTATTTATAAAATCTTGCTTATAGTCCTCTGTACTATTGTAATACTGCCTTGATTCTATAATTTCTTGGTAAGGTATTTCAAAATCGCGTCCGAATAAAAGAAAAAATGGATTTTCCTTAGTCGTTTCCGAGTATGCCGTATTAATTACATTAGTCAAATAAGGTAGATATTGATCCCAATCGTTTCGATTGTCCTTTGTATAAATACTCAAGACATTGGAAAATATTTTGTGCCTATTTTCAATTTTTCCATTAGCTTGGGGATGGTAGGGAGAGGTTACTAGTTTTTCTATTTTGAGGAAACTCATTAAATCCCTTGTTACTTTAGAAACGAAGTTAGATCCATTGTCGCTAATGACCCGTTGAGGAACGCCAAACTCTAAAAATATTTTTGCTAAGACTTTGCTTGTGGCATATGCGCCTTGATTTTTCAATGCTTTGGCAAAAGTGAAGCCGGTAAAATGATCTATTACTGAGAGGATGCAAGTATGACCTCTATTAGAAACAGGTAATCCTCCACTTGTACCAAAAAGGTCAAATGAAACGATGTCGAAAGGGAACCTTGCTACTGGCACTCTTCCCAAGGGGGGATTTGGGTACGTTTGTGGATATTTTCTTAAGTTACAAGCTTCACATGTACTTATAAAATCTTTGAGTTTTGTTAATGCCGACGGAACATAAAAGTATTGTTTTAGCTTGTGAAAGGTTTTGGTTATTCCTAAGTGTCCGCCTATTTCCGAATGGAAGTACTCGAAGGCAGGTATTATCAAGTTTTGGGGGAGCACTGGGATTATTAAGGTTTGATTTCTATTCGCTTCGCCTGTTACTATCCTGCAAAGGATTTCTTCGTCAAAGTCATAATAAAAACTTTCTATTTCCCGTCTTAGGGCTTTGAACTTATCAGTGAGACTGTCAGAATTCACAAAGTAATTAATGAGAGTTAAACACATTTCATCCTTCACTTGGTTTCTTTTAATATTGGCTAGGGATAAGGGAATTACTCGTGGTCCTTTTTCTTCTGTAAGGATTTTTTGTATATTCTTCTTTTGTTTTTGTTTACTGGGATTAATTGCATTTATTTGTTTAGTTTCATTATCTGAAGAGTTATTCTCAGGGTATCTACTTAGGTAATCGCAAGGGGCATTCTGTTTACCGGTCACGTGTTCAAATTCGTAATCCAGATCCTGGATTTTCATTATCCATCGCGCTAAAATTCCGGTTGGATTCTTGAATGTGCTTAGGTACTGTAAGCTTTTATGGTCCGAGCGCAGTTTAAATTTCCGACCTACTAAAT
>NW_028299614.1:0-5000 GCF_049724085.1 Artemia sp. Qi Xiang Cuo
CGCTTGGGCATCTTCTAGGTTCTCCAATGTATGGAAATGTTCGTCTCTCCTACCAATCCTAAAGAAAAATAAACCAAAAGATAACCCTGAGTCTTATAGGCCCATAATGATTACTCCTGTGATGAGGAAAGTAATGGAGAAAATGATCTCTCACAGACTCCTCTGGTTTGTTGAAAAGAATAATATGATCCCTCACACTCAAACTGGATTCAGGAAACACCACTCCTCAACAGATGCTTTCGTTTTGCTAACAAATGCAATAAATGAATCTTTCTCAAAAAATAATGTACTAGTTGCAGCTTTCCTAGATTTTGAAGGGGCATATGACAATGTGAACCACCAACTCCTTTTAAACAAACTTGCAAACCTTGGAGTACCCCATAAGCTAGTATCTTTTATTTAATCCTTCATAGAAGTGCGAAGTTTCATCGTTTGTGTTGGTTCAGCCTCTTCACCCCAAAAGACAACAACAAAAGGCCTACCTCAGGGAGCAGTCCTCAGTTGCCTCCTATTTGCCCTATATCTCTGGGACATGAACCTACCCCACACGAATCTACAATATGCTGATGATCTGGTGCTATGGTCATCTGGCAACACCTTTCAGATAGCACAGTCAAATCTGCAAAAGTCACTTTTCCAGTTTGAAAAATTCTCTCAACATTCAGATTTACCCATTGCACCCACTAAGTCAAAAATAATACAATTTCACCGGAAGCGGAACCATGTTAATGCAAAACTAACTCTAAATAAAACAACTATTCCAGAAGATAATCATATTAATTACCTAGGTCTCATGCTTGACCAGAAACTTAATTTCCACCTCCCCATTTCAAACACAATAAAAGAATGCTATAGAAAAACAAATATAGCTCTAAAAAGACTTCTTTCCACACCCTGGGGCTGTAAGGAGAAAACCTTACTCCAGTTTTATAAATCACATATAAGACCCCATATTGACTATGGGCTCATCGTCTATGGTGCATGTGCAAAGACCCAGATGCAAAAAATTGAAACAACACAAAATGATATAATACGTCTCATATTGGGTCTTAGGAAACCCACAAGCACCAAGTTTCTGCTTATGGAGAATGGATTAACAACAATAAGGGAGAGACGTAGGTTTCTCTTGACAAAACATCTTACAAAAATTGAATCAAATAGCTCACCCACATTACATAATTGGTTAAGAAATCCAGCCATGTATAGAGGCATTGCAGATGAGTATGCCAATATTCAGAAGAAGTTCCCCATACCAGCAAAGTCTATGGCACGCACTTTCCCCGATCCCCCCCATGGAATTGGCCAGGTCCCATAATAAATAATGAATTCTCAAAGCGGAATAAAGATTTAACCCCCATTTCTTTCGTCCAGAAAAAATGTGCAGAACTTAATACAATTACCTATAAAAATCACTTTCAAATATTTGTTGATGGGTCAAAAATGAATGAGAAGGTTGCAAGTGGTGCTTTCCTTCCCCACCTGAAAATTACAATGGGCGACAGACTATTTAATAATTTATCCATAATTTCTGCTGAGTTAAATGCCATAATCATGTTATTATAATACCTTAAAGAAAATCAATCTTTTATTGTAAAATATAATAATATTATCGTATACTCTAACTCTATGTCAAAGCATGACTTGCTAACCTCAGTTCCTCAGCATAAGTTTGACACCGAAACTTATCATTGTCATAGCATTATTGATAATCTTGCTTCAAATTGCATAAAAACTTATTTTCATTATATTCCTAGCCACCCTGGCATAAGTGGTAATCATCAGGTTAATGATATAGCAAAAAATGCTATAAATATTGACCAGCCGAGTGGGAGGCCAATTCCAATTAGAGATATTTACCAATGGATGTGCTATATTAGGAGACATTTACAGTGAGAAAAAAAGTTAATCTTTTAGCATATATTTAAAGAAATTCCAATAAGAGTTTTTTGGATCAATTTCAGCAGAGTATGTGTATGAAGGTATCAAACAGTTCGTGGTAACGAACTGTAAGTAAGGAGCGACCCGGCTCAATGGTAACGGAAACTCTAGAAAACGGAATTTTGATACAAATAGATACATCAAAAGAATCACATTTTAATGCTGATTTCAAATATATAAGTTTAATTTTATCAAGTTTAATCCTGCCCATCAAAAGTTAGGCGCCTGAGAAAATTTGGCTGATTTTCGAATAAAGGGGGAAAGACCCCCTAAAAGTTATAGAACCTTAATAAAAATCACACCATCATATTCCGCGTATCACAGAACCCTACTGTAGAGGTTTCAAACTCCTACCTACAAAAATGTGGAATTTTGCATTTTTTTTGCCAGAAGAAAGATCACGGGTGCGTGTTTATTTGTTTGTTTGTTTTTTGTTTTTTTTCCCCAGGGGTGATCGTATCGACCAAGTTGTCCTAGAATATCGTGGGAGGGCTCATTGGAATAGAAACTGAAAGTTCTAGTGCCCTTTTTAAGTGACCAAAAAAAAATGGAGGGCAACTAGGCCCCCTCCGACGCTCAGTTTTTTCCCAAAGTCACCTGATCAAAATTTTTAGATAGCCATTTTGTTCAGCATGTTCGAAAATATTATAAGTATGTCTTTTAGGATGACTTAATCCCCCGAAGTTCCCGGGGGGAGGGCTGAAAGTTATTAACTCTACCCAATGTTAACATATAGTATTGGTTATTTGGAACGATACAGACGTTTTCAGGGGAGATTTTTCCTGGTAGTGGGGGGGGGGGGGGGTCAGGGGTTATATGGGAGGTTATTTTCATGAAGGAAGTTTTCATGGGGGAAGGGACATTGCTATGAAGGGGACGCCGGACTTCCCAGCATTATTTAAAAAAAGATCATAAATTTAATATAAAAAAACAAGTATTTCAACTGCAACAGCAGCAACATTGAAACTTTAAACGAACAGAAAATATTAAATATATAATTGGGTTCACCCCGTAGTCAATGCCTCGCTCTTTAAGCCAAAGATTTTTTAGTACTTTCATAAGAGCTATTTATTCTAATTAACGGCCTTTGTGATTAAGCGGTCATTTCTAAAGAATTGGAACAAAATTTGAACTTTCACTTTTTTGAACTTTTCACTTCACAGAAATTTTGGGGCGCCGGGTTATATGTGCTTATTGAGAGTTATGAGCTAGATAGAATCACGAACGACTCGATAGATAATATAGACGGTGCAATTCAAAGCAAGGGTTCGCATACATTTGCTCTGATGAAACAGATTGTGTAGAACCAGAGTAACGGACATGTGTTCATGATGGGAGCGAACAGTGAACAGTTGTAGCATTTTCTGTGAGAACTGTTCAATGGATTCAGCCAAATCATCAATAATCAGCCACGAGTTCGGTTCAATACTATTGAAAACATCAAGCCCTCGTATAAATTGTATTGGTATGGATGTGGCAATACCTTTTATTTTATCATGGGACTCCTGCCAAATACTATAGCAATAATAGATTTTTTTTGGCTTTGTTAAAAACATTTTATCACAATTTTGAATTATCTTAGTTAGAAGTGGTGTTTTCCCTGACATTGAGGGCCCGCAGAAAAACAATTTGAAGGGTGTTTTAAATTGATACTTGCTGTTGAAAACAGTTGGACTATAACTAACTGTAAATCATACGTGTCCAATGAATAAGTAGCAATAATTTTCCCCATAGATCTATCTATTCAAGAACAACAACAAAAAACAATAATTCATGTCAGAATTTATTACAACAATATGAAAACAAATATTTGTCATCAACATGAACTACACGGATAAAAATAACACTTGTTCAACAAGTTGACAAAATTTCATGGTCAACATGAACACTTTATTTGTTCAACATGAACTCGAATGACAATACTTTATGTACAATATAAATAAAAAAACACTTTTGTCCATGAACAGCAACACTTATTGTCTTTAAACACTTTTCTGTACAACACTTTTCTGTACAACATCAGCACTTATTGTCTTTAAACACATTTCTGTACAACAATAACACTTTTCTATACAACAACAAAAAACACTTGAAAATCACGGGATAGCACAGTTGAACATTACAGTGAATTTAAAGGTGGGGTCCCCCCCCCCAGGGCCGCGGTGCCGAAGGCCGGCCGCGGGTGGGCCCCCCCCCCCCCCGGGGCGGCCGCGGGAAGGGCCCTCCCCACCCCCCTGGGTCGCGGTGGAAAAAAACAGTACAATAGTTGTTGTCACTGCTACAGGTTAGTTGAGGTTGGGTTAGTTAGATTAGTTAATTTATGAACGGGTTTGTGATGGTTAGTCAATTTATGAACGGTCAGTGGTGGTGGTTAGTTGGTTAGTTAGGTTAATTAATCCAGACCAAGTTGATTGCGATAGTCTATGCATTCAACTCGGTCTGAAATATGATAGTGGCCATGAGACAGAACGCTTACACCATTCTCGAGCACATAGACTTTGTCAGATATACACGACATTGCATTCTTTTCCACTCTCACAGTATCATTTCTATACTGTAGAGAGCGAATTGCAGGTGCTTGTGCTCTCGGCACTAGGCTACTTTCTACACAGTCTCCGTACACGCTCATGTTGAAATTGCTCTTTACAAAATGTGTAGGCACCCCTTTACACGCCTTCTTTTCATCCCCACTATGAGTTTCAACGCAATAAACTTTGAGGCCCGGGAACACCCCCCTGGATATCAAATCACTCCCCGTCTCTGATTTTAACATTAATAGTTGGTTGGGGGCTTGACGTTTCACCAACTCGGGGTAGAGAGATGGATTCCAGTTGGTGAAATCCATCTGCGAGCTGATGTGTCCCCCCTTTTCTAAATCACCCAATAAATTTTCAGCCCCATTTACCTTTAACAGCAGAGAATCTGTATCCCCATAGTAAACTCGAACCTCCCCCTCCAGTGGCCATTGCACCTTGCACACATTGTAAAAGAACGACAACATGAGCTTTTTGGAAATTTCTAGTACTGAACTACCGCCTGCAATATTCTTGTTCAGTACCACA
>NW_028299615.1:0-5000 GCF_049724085.1 Artemia sp. Qi Xiang Cuo
CCTCACAGACCTAATTTCCACAACTTTCAAATACGTTGAATAAAATGGATATCTCAAAATTTTGATTGGATGTGCTTGGGGAAATGGTTGGCTGAGAGGGGTTAGTTCCCCTTCAATCACTTTTGACTATTAAAAAGGGCACTAGCCCTTACAATTTCCAATCGAATGAGCCCTTTTAGAAGTTTCTACAACATGGTTGTCTATAAAAACCATTTATGCCCCCATGGTATAACTTACAACCCTTGCCCTGAGGGCTGTGGGGGGGGGGCGTTGTCAAACCTAATTTTAAAAACATAAAACAACGCTGAACAAAATGGTTATAACAAAGTTTTGATTGCAATTTTTGGGGGAAATAGAGGGCGTGAGAGGTGGGTTAGTTGCTCTCTATTCAGTTTCGACTATTAAAAAGGGCACTAGCCCTTTTAATTTCCAATCAAATGAGCCCTTTTTGGAGTTTCTACGACAAAACTGTGTATAAAAAAACCTTATATGTCCCCAGGGCATAACTTACACCCCTTGCCCTGAGAGGGTTATCATCCTCAAATACCTAATTTCCCCAACTTTCAAATACGTTGAACAATATGGATTTTTCAAAATTTTAATTAGATGGGCTTGGGGAAATTTTGGGCGTGAGGGGAGTTAGTTGCCCTTCAATCACATTTGACTTATAAAAAGGGCACTAGCCCTTTCAATTTCCGATGGAATGAACCCTTTTTAAATTTTCTACAACATGGCTATCTATAAAAACCGTATAAGCCCCCATGGCATAACTTACAGCCCTGAGGGCTGTGGGGGGGGGGTGTCATCCTTAAAGACCTAATTTCCAAAACTTTTAACTACGTTGAAAAAAATGGTTATGTAAAAATTTGGATTGGATGTGTTTGAGGGAAAGGTGGGCATGAGAGGTGGGGGGTTAATTGCCCTCCAATCACTTTTGGCTATTAAAAAGGGCACTAGCCCTTTGGATTTTCAGTCGAATCAGCCCCTTTTTCAAGTTTCTACGACAGAACTTCAAATAAAAATCTTATATACCCCCTGGACATAACTTATAACCCTTGCCCTGAAGACTGGGGGAAGTGTCCTGCTCAAAGATATAATTTTCTGACCTTTCAACTGGGTTGAACAAAATGGGTATCTCAAAATTTTGTTTGGATGCGTTTTGGGAAATGGTTGGCGTGGAAGTGATGCTAGTTGTCTTCCAATCACTTTCGACTATTAAAAAGGGCACTAGCTATTTCAATTGCCAATCGAATGAACCCTTTTTGAAGTTTCTACGACAACGCTTTCTATAAATACCTTATTTGCCACCAGGGCATAACTTACAACCCTTGCCCTGTGGGCTGTGGGGGGTTGCCATCCTCAAAGACATAATTTCCAGAATTTTCAACTACGTTGAACACAATGGCTATCTAAAAATTTTGATTGGATGTGTTTGGGGGAAAGGTGGGCGTGAGAGGGGGGTTAGTTGCCCTCAAATCACTTTCGACTATTAAAAAGAGCACTAGCCCTTTTAGTTTCCAATTGATTGAGCCCATTTTGAAGTTTTTACCACAACGTTTTGTATAAACACCTTATATGCCCCCAGGGCATAACTTACAACCTTTGCCCTGAAAGGTTTGTCATCCTCAAAGACATATTTTCCACAACATTCAACAGCGCTGAACAAAATGGTTATCTCAAAGTTTTGATTGAATTTTTTTGGGGAAATGGTGGGCGTTAGAGAAGGGTTAGTTGCTCGCCATTCAGTTTCGACTATTAAAAAGGGCACTAGCCCTTTTAATTTCCAATCAAATGAGCCCTTTTTGGAGTTTCTACGACAAAACTGTCTATAAATATCTTATATGCCCCCAGGGCATAACTTACAACCCTTGCCCTGAGGGGGCTATCATCCTCAAAGACCTAATTTCCACAACTTTCAAATACGTTGAACAAAATGGATATCTCAAAATTTTGATTGGATGTGTATTGGGGTGTATGTGCGGGGTCACCACTTTTAAAGCCAAAAATGGCGCAAAAAAGGTTTCTATGCCACTTTATCGAAGGGGAGAACCCCTTGTCGGCCCAAATGTTAGTGAGATTCTTGCTCTTACCCCAACGGTTCTCCAAATATCGGGTTTGGTACTACCCTATTTACAGTATACCCTGTCCCAGGGTATGATAACGCGATCGAGCGGTCAAATGGCCACTTTCTAAAGCCAAATGTACCCGCCTTGGGTTACGGCTAGAAAATCTCTACTCTCTCTTTGGAGGTAACAACCCTCCCTGTCAATGTAATAATGACGGTACCTAGTAGCTATATTCCTACCCTGCCTGGGTTACGGAAAATAGTACACAGTTTGTAGAAAACACCTTACTTGTATTCTTCCTAAAGGGCCACAAATACCGCAAAATATATATATCCCCGACTGGGGTCAGAATGCAGACTAAAACATAATAATAATTTATACAGCACTGTTTGTATGGGTGGACCGTCACTTCGCCTAGCCAATCAGCTACCTCCTCATTCAAACCCAATTTTAACTCTTAAATTTATCTTTCAATGACTCCCAAACCAGGAAGTAAAAATAACCTTGCTTCACAGCTTACCTATTGCAAAACCACTATCGCTTAGTAACGGGAATTTAACCTGTCTTTTGAAATTATACTATAAGCAAATGTAATTAAAGAAACGAAAATAGGTAATTTATCTGAAAGGAAAAGAAACAGGGGTGGAACCCCAACACCTCCCCCCGTAAGATAAATGACCGCCCACGCGCTACCGTGGTCCACCCTTACAAACATTAACACTTAACTTCAACTTTACAAAATCCATTTGCCTTCTCTCTTCTACCGCTTTGCTCTGGAATCTGAATCGGTCGTCCTCGACACGTCCCTACTGTAGGACCACCATGGTCTACATCGTATAGTATCCGCCTTAAATATTGCAAGTTGAAGTTTTCAAGATTTATAGACACTGATTTTGCGTAGCACAATCAAAACAAAAAAATTTTCTCGCTGTCACGAATTTACATTTCAGAGTAGCAGAGAATTAGTTTCTGGCGCATGTGATGAGGCCATCCATCATGAAAAATTGGCTGCACTAGCCTTTTAATTTCCATCTGTGGAAACAACCCCACATCTCAATCAAAAAGTAAATTGCCCCTTGGCATAATTTCAAATAATCTAAGGCCGAAAATACAAAGTCCTGTGAAAACGATGAGGGTACTGGAAATGAAGTAAAATTTTTCGCGACCCATGAATCGCCTTTTTTCTGGGTTCCCTCCCCTGGGATAATTAACTGAAGAATAAACGTTGATGGTAATTGAAGATGAAACTTAGATACATCTCCCGCTGAATACAATTTGCCGGAAATAATTGTCGGTTCCCATGAAGAATAACAACTATGATTAGGGTTACTGGACAAAGGTTTGGGTGAAGTATGAAGTGACTGAGAGAGAGTATCCCCCAAAGACTCCAGATCAGAAAGGCAAAATCTCGGTAAAGGGATCACAACTTGTCCGCCAGTTGTGCATTGAGGAAAAGGGCTATCTTTCGCGACTTCCCGCAGGGGATCTTCCCCAAGGGATTCCTCCCCCTCATAAAGGAACAAACCCTCTTTTGCATTGATCAAACCAATATCAGATTCCTTTCCAAATTTTTCCAATCCGACTCGACATTCCAAATCTCCCAACTTTCCCTCAACCCGTTGTAGGTCATTCATCTCTATTTTAAAACCATCTTCTTTTATTCCCCATGGGTCTTTGACCTCTTTTTCCCCCTATTATTTATGTTTTCAAGGCACAGCCCATCCAACATTTTTTTAGTTTTCGCCACTGCAGGCTGAATCTCCAAATGTTGTTTCTTTTCTAAACTTTTCTTTTCATCTCTGGTTTTCTCAGTTTTGTCATTCGCGCAAAATAATAAATCATCATGAAATCTGAATTGGACTCCAGTGTCCACCTTCTTTGACTGCATTTCTTCATTGTAGCTCCGTTTAATATCTCTTTTCTCTCTTTTAGTCTTCTTTATTCTTACCGCCGAAACAAATATTTCGTTATCAAATGGGAACTGAATTCCGACATTTGGTTTTTCATATTGTACTAAAATTTCTCGTTTTTTACGAGGAAAATCGCGTACAATAAATTTCGTCTCCTTATCCTCTGGTACAATCAGGGCTTCATTTTGGCCTGTACTTGTTAGCGTCGCATATTCATTAAAAGTGTACTCAATTTTTCTATTTTCTGCAAAGATATCTCCAAAGTCTCCTCCTAGTAAAACATCCATTGCTAGAGTAGGTACTAAGCCTACTTTTATCGTTTTTCTCTGGACTGTACCGCCCTTCTTTGTAATTTATATTATTACCCAAGCAGACGGGCATTGGTGATTATCTCCATAATAAAAAACAGTTGAAATTTTACTTTTATGGTCTATTTACGTCTTTTTAATTATGTCCATTCGCACAAAAGTTTGCTCACTCCCTGAGTCAATTACCATTTCGGTCAATTTCCCGTTTAATTTTTTTTCTATTTTATGTGATTTCACAAACTCGTCAATATTTCCTTGATTATGGGCTATAGCCCATTTCGATCTTTTATAGGTTACTTTCTTTTCTTTATTATAGCAATTTTTAGAAAAAGGCTCCGAGAAATCAATTTTTACCAGATTATCATCATTTTGACTATTAGGCATTTCTTTTTTCCGATAGGGCGGCGCAGCCTCCCCATTTGTTTTATGGGCCGGTCCACCTCCACCCGTAGTTAGTGAAGTTGTATATTTTCTCGTAAAAGTGTTTAATGTTTGGTAATTTTCCTTTTCTCGCAATTGATTCTTAGACAAATTATTATGGCTATCTGACAGCCTAGAAGTTAGTTGTGATAAAATCTCACTTTTTGGAATTAGACCTATCATGGTTCTTTTAAACTCTTGGTGATGTCTTTCTTCTTTCTCTCTTTCTTGTCTATCTTTCTCTCTTTCTAGTCTATCTTTTTCAATTTTGTCCATACGGGCCTGATGAAGTATTT
>NW_028299616.1:0-3000 GCF_049724085.1 Artemia sp. Qi Xiang Cuo
ACTTTACTCATTTGGATATATTCGTGCTGATGATGAGTGGAATATTTACCCTATTAGAAGTTGATAGTGGAGTTGGTAGCAATAATACAAGAGCACCAAACATTGCGGTGGAAATCACGAGAGGATCACGGCTTTGCCTGGAATGGGATGAAGTATGTGCAAGATATGTGATATCCTTGAGCAAATTTAAAATGGAGGATCAACTATGTTTCGCTGCAAAAGTTGATATAGCGCATGTGAATAGACTTCAATATTCTTTAAAAGCATTAGTGAAACATATCGAAGACAATAAACAGTAACGCTAATTGTACATGCTTAGTATTATTGTTGTAATTATCCAATAAAATTGTTTCGAAATTGAAAATGTTCTCTTTCTTTTTGTCAGGTTAGAATGTTAGGGCTAACGATTCATGGTCAGTCTAGAGTCAGCAGTCAGAGTGAAAGGATTGAAAAATGAATAAATTTGAGAAAGAGAGAATTAGATCAAATCTAGTGTTTATGGAAAAACATTGGATTTTGGATGATGATTTTCTCAATTTATGTCTTCAACGCAAGATTGTCTCTCAGGAAAACCTTGACAATATAATGAGAACTGATTCTCTCCCATTGGACTATATTATGAAACTTTGTCGATGTGACTCAAATTCTTATACTCAATTTATTGATATATTCATTGGAACAAAGCAGAATAATATCGTGGATACACTTTTGAAAACATTGCCAATGGATTCAATGTAGATGGCTCCCCCACCATTCGAAAGAGGTGACGTCACAGAGTTACTCCTCTCCCATTCCTCCACCTTGAATTTATCCGTCGGCTGGAGCGATCAGTTTCGTTTTAGCTGTGAGAGAGTCAAGTGACATCGGAAACCAAAAAAAAATGTTCTTTACATGTCGGTTATACATGTATACTTGTGGTAGTTGGACTCAGTGTAAGCATTACACAATTATAGACGGATGTAATAAAAAGTGCAAATTACTTAACACATTTAAATTACATGGAGGATATTCAATACAAATTAAAGGATGTAATTCAAATGTTGAAGAGATTCTTAACTTTCACTCTAGAGGGCACCTGTGCCCCAATTGTCACTATGTTTAATGTGATCAGTGGGAGAATACTTACCCCGCTATGATTAGAGAGAATCCCAAGCGTGATTTTAGTTAATTTTTACGAGATTGGTATCGTCGTGGATTTAAATTATTCTGGGAGGAGGAGCCAGGTCTACAATTCAACTGTTGGGGTAACAAGACAATTTGGTTTCTACGTCATCGTTGCGACTACACTGCCTATTATGACTATAAACCTAGTCATTTTTATTTGGCAGTTACCGAATGCGATTCATCATTTGAAAACACTGTATGTGATATTGCTTCAAATAGTCAGATTGAAACTCGTGAATTTCATAATATGAATGCAAATAGTATCATTGACTTTACAAGGAGATATGACAAGAGTGAAGTTACATTATACTGTAAAAAAATGTGACCCTGACTTTGCAGTCAATCAAGATCAATATACAGTGAATCCAAATGATTTACCGGCATTAGTGGTTCACGACAGTTGCCTATACACCGATGAAGAAATCTAAAGTGAAGATTTAAAGACATTGCTGTATATATATATATATATATATATATATATGCATTTTATTAATAAACAAATTCACAAACATTTTTTAAGCACTTTACTCTTAGGGCACTGCAATTTATATTGTACAGGTCTGAGAGGATATTTTCCACTAGAAAGTCGTTCAGACGTGGATTGTCAACATAAATGTTGAGAAACTGCTCGTAAGTATAGCCGCGACATCGGAACACAAAATATAGTAGTGCATGGAAGCCACAGCTTTTATTCGTCAGATACCGCACTCTTCTCTAATTTTAAATAATAGCTTTCCCACTGTTCTCTATATAATTGCTGATCTGTGGTGTATAGACTGTATAGGGTAGACTAAGAGAATCAAAAACTTCAGTCCTCTTCATTGTTTGAAAGATACACAACCAGTGGCCTGTCTAAACAGTCGATGGACTGCTATTAACAATCATTAAGGTATTGTTTGCACTTTGAATTTTTCCAAGAAAGTTCGAGGGCAGACAATAGGATTTGTACTGGGACATGTAGGGATCCATATTAAATACAGTGATTATTTGACTGGTGTTCATGGTGCCAAGTCTAGTAGAACACTGCCTTCGGGATTGATTTCCCAATAGGTTTCATATTGATTTAGTGAGATTAGTGCAATACTCTCAGCCAATGGGTCAGCAAATGTACACTCTAAACACACACTCCCCGTACGTACTATACTCATATCCTGCGTGCCAGACAAATCTAGTACAATAATACCATGTGTTTTAGCAAACATTTCTTCGGTTATACCATTTTCAAATAGTTGCGAATCATGATCTAGGGTTTGCATGGTCAACTCATGCAATGTTCTATAGGATTTATCAAAAGATAGATTGTAGAGTGGGATATCGTTTACTTTGCACACAAGAGATGAAATTCCAAACATTTCAAATTTATGTGGGCATTCAGTTCATGAACCTTTTGCACTAGCGCTTTTTACAAATGCCAAAGCAAGTTTTGACGGAATTTCGCCATTGATAAAGGATGAGTCGGTTAAGGTGCGTGACCCCATGGAAATATGACATTGATTGGTGATTGTATGAGGAACAAGTAGTTTAATATTATTTCCGCTGAATCTCAGATTTTCCACTGCCAAAGCAACAGAACTCATGACCTGTTGTTTGCGTACATGAAGTATTGCCGAGGTGAGGGAGAGACTTACATCAGGATTGGCAGCAAGTTCTTTTCTCAATATGAAATTGGATGGTGTAAGCGTCAGTTTTATATCCACTTTAACATTGGGTGGCAACCAATGTGATATATTAAATATCTCATGATATATTTTTCCAACTAGATGTAATTTGCAAGTTGTAGCATTTTTAAGTGCATCTTTACTATCAGTATCAGTAATATATACATATTCATTGGAG
>NW_028299617.1:0-1000 GCF_049724085.1 Artemia sp. Qi Xiang Cuo
GAAAATTGACTTTAACCACGACATTCTCCACAAACGGCATCTTTTTTTCTTTCCACTTTTTCTTTCTCCTCAACTAGCTGGGCACTGGAAAATCATAGAGAGCTGTATAATAGCTCATTTTAAAGGACATTGCTACATCTAGCGCCTTTTGTAATTAAAAATAAAATAGTTTTTAAAGTAAAATAAATTTTGTGAAAAATTTACAGTAAAGAACGATCTCTCGCAGATAGTAATTACATTAAAAGACGATCATTGGAATAACAAATCATTGAATATATTCTATTTAGTTATCTACTTGATTTTTTTGAAAATCGTCTCTTTCAAACAGTTCGTGTAACGAACTTTAAGTAAGGAGCGACCCGGCTCAATGGTAGCCGAAACTATAGAAAACGGGTTTTTGATACCAATAGATACATCAAAAGAATCAAATTTCAATGCTGAATTCAAATATATAACTTTCATCAAGTTTAGTCATACCCATCAAAAGTTACGCGCCTGAGAAAATTTGGCTGATTTTAAAAAAAAAGGGGGAAAGACCCCCTAAAAGTTATAGAACCTTAATGAAAACCACACCATCATATTCAGAGTATTGGAGAACCCTACTGTAGAGGTTTTAAGCTCCTATCTACAAAAATGTGGAATTTTGCATTTTTTGCCAGAAGAAAGAACACGGATGCGTGTTTATTTTTTTATTTTTTTTTTCCAGGGGTGATCGTATCGACCCAGTGGTCCTAGAATATCGTGGGAGGACTTATTGGAACGGAAATTAAAAGTTCTAGTGACCTTTTTAAGGGACCAAAAAAATGGAGGGCAGCTAGGCCCCCTCCCACGCTTAATTTTTTTCCAAAGTTACCTGATCAAAATTTTGAGATAGCCATTTTGTTCAGCATGGTTGAAAATATGATATCTATGTCCCTTAGGAGGACTTAATCCCCCGAAGTCCCCGGCGGAAGGGCTGAAAGTTATGAACTTTACCCAATGTTAACATATAGTATTGGTT
>NW_028299618.1:0-2000 GCF_049724085.1 Artemia sp. Qi Xiang Cuo
GCTGTTTATGGAATCGATAGACTTGCCTTAGTTAGAAATATTTATCCGCGAGTCCGTATTTTACCGTTTTCAGGGTTGTGCCTATTTTATAAGCTTCAACTAATGTATGATATTATTAATAATATTGCTCCAAAGTGTCTTCGTTATATGTTTGAGACAGCTGCTGATGTCCATGGGCATTTAACAAGACAGGTTGGTATGTATAAAAGGCCGATTAGAGTGTTTGCGAGATCTGCTTTCTCTGCTCGTCATATTCTTCCGGTGCTGTGGTCTCAGACGCCATCTTCTATTAGGGATATTGCTGAAAGGTCTGGCTTCCGTGACCAGTTGAGGCACTATTGCCTGCAGGTTTATGAGTAGAAAGCTATCTTATACTCCCATGTGGCACCCCTGCTGCCACCTATAACTTTTTTGCACCCCAAATAAGGGCATAGCCTCCCTAGGGAGAATGATTGCGTAATGGGGTCAATGACCTCTTGTTCCAAGGTCGATTTATTTGATGTTTCTATGTGTAATAACTCCGGAACGAATGTTATTGATCTAGCACTCGAGGGGGAAGTGAATGTCCGAGAAATTGATTGCACAATTGTTCGCGAATGTCATGGTGTCCAGAAATGGTATTTGTTGTTGTTGTTGCTCTAAGCAATGTTATGACTTTCCTGGAAACAGTTAGATCACGTGTTTCCTTATCAGCCAATCAGTGAGTCAGTTACATCCCCCTTCTAAGTCAATCAGGGGGCTGGTTACATATTAGCGGTGGTGGGAATATAAGGAAGGGTTTTTTGCTATATTTTTATTAGTCTGTGAATAGAATTCAAAGGAGTGAGAGGAAGAACAGTTTTGACTTTACTCATTTGGATATATATTTGTAATAATGAGTGGAATGTTTACCCTATTAGAAGTTGATAGTGGAGTTGATGATAATAGTACAAGAGCACCAAACATTGCGGTGGAAATAACGATAGGATCGCGGCTTTGTCTGGAATGGGATGCAGTATATGCAAGACAATTGATATCCTTGAGCAAATTTAAAATGGAGGATCAATTATGTTTCGCCGCTAAAGTTGATATAGCACATGTGAATAGACTTCAATGGGCTGGCAACTACAATTTACCATGTAAGTTCCGTTTTAATACATTTTCAAATAAAATTATTTTCCTTGGACATCCTCCATTATATTCAGCTAAAACGTAAATATATTCCTTTACCCCAAACCCCCCCCCCCCCCAAACCTTACAAACATCATTATAATCAATGGAAAACATAAAATATACCCTAACCCCCTCCCACCATTGTTTTACAATCCCAAATTCTCGCAAAAAGAAATAATTTTCTTTCGAGAAATTATAGCCTTTCTCTATTGTGATTTAAAGTGTCTACTGACTTCCGTCACTGTTGTTATTAACCTAACCTGATTTTGACATAATGCTTTACGAGAGGTTAAAATTAGCTGTCACCCTTTTCCGGTGTGTTTACGAACGCAGAATCCAAAGTCAAAAAGAACTGTTTCTCCGTCAAAATTAAAACCCTGTGAGGCACGTGTAATAATAAAACGTAGACGCACTGCGCTATGTTGGAGAAGAGAAACAGATTGTTATTAAGCTTTCTTTTGATAAAGTTTTTTTATATTCCTGGGAGGGGAGCGTCAATCCAGGATTTTTTTCTGGGGAGGGCGTTAGCACTTTTAATAGTGACAAAATAGAAATGAAAGATTGTTTTTACCATAATTTTCTTCAACTTTAGTGTCTAACCATTTCTCTTTGATATTTCAGTGATTTTAGCTATAGCATTTGAATAAAATGTAGTAAGATATATTCTTTTTTGATATTCCTTTCGCTTGAATATATCGCAAGATTAACTCAATGAGAGGGATGGCTTAATTTTCCTAAATTTGGGGCCGGAGGTTAAAATTAGCTGTCACCCTTTTCCTATGTGTTTACGAACGCAGCAGCCAAAGTCAAAAGGAACTGTTTCTCCGTCAAAATTAAAACACTTTGAG
>NW_028299619.1:0-2000 GCF_049724085.1 Artemia sp. Qi Xiang Cuo
TGTGCTCGAGAATGGTGTAAGTGTACTACCCCACGGCCATTACCGTATTTCAGACTATCGCAATCAAATTGGTCTGGATAAATTAACCTAGCTCAAACCTGAATTCTCTAACCTAACCTCACCCAAACCTTTCATAAATTAAATAATCTAACCTGTAGCAGCAGCTGCAGTCACAGCGACTATTGTATACAGTTTTTCCATGGCGCCCCCATGGGGGGGGGGCGCCCGTGGCCGGCTATCGGCCCCGTGGCTCCCGGAGGGTGGGGGGGGGGGTCCCGTCCGCTGCCGGCCTTCGGTCCGCGGCTCCCCGGAGGGTGGAGGGTATTAAATTCATAGTGTTCAACTGTGCTATTTTAAGTTCATGTTCATGTTTTTTTGTGTGTTGTTGTACAAATAGTGTGCTATTCTACAAAAATGTGTGTGTGTGTGTGTGCACAAATAGTGTTCTTGCTGGACAAAAAGTGTTTTTTTATGACAATAAGTGTTGTACATATAGTGTCGTTGTTCCTGGTGAACAAAAAGTGTTTTTACGATTATAAGTGTTATTGTTGTACATATAGTGTCGTTTTTCTTTTTGAAAAAAAAGTGTTTTGTTAATAAATATTGTTCTGGTTGAACAAAAAAAAAGTGAAAAAAATGTTTTTGTTAATAAATTTTCTTCTTCTTGAACAGGAAAGTCTTTTTGTGTTAATAAATGTTGTTCATGTTAATAAACATTATTGCTGTTCATGTTAATAAATATTATTCCTGTTCATGTTGAACAAGTGTTTTTATGTCAATAAATGAATGAATTTTTTTTGATGTTCTTGTACTAGATAGATCTAAGGAAAAATTACTATTACTTATTCAATGGACAAGTATGGCTTACGGTTAGCTGTA
Organism: Artemia sp. Qi Xiang Cuo; assembly: GCF_049724085.1. Taxonomy (NCBI): domain Eukaryota; kingdom Metazoa; phylum Arthropoda; class Branchiopoda; order Anostraca; family Artemiidae; genus Artemia; species Artemia sp. Qi Xiang Cuo. The sequence goes on from NW_028299619.1 coordinate 880, forward strand.
GTCCGACTGTTGTCAACAGCAGCAGCACTATGCATCAATTTAAAACACCATTCAGATCGTTTCTGTGTGGACCATCAATGTCTGGGGAAACGACACTTTTAGCTAAAATAATTCAAAATTGTAATAAAATGTTAATGGAAAAACCAAAGAAAATTTATTATTGCTATAGTATTTGGCAGGAGTCCTATAATAAAATAAAAGCTATTGACACATCTATAGCAATACAATTCATACGGGGACTTGATGTTTTCAATAGTATTGAACCAAACTCGTGGCTGATTATTGATGATTTGGCTGAATCCATTAAACAGTTCTCACAAGAAATGCTACAACTGTTCACTGTTCGCTCTCATCATGAAAACATTTCCATAAACCTAGTTCTACACAATCTGTTTCATCAGAGCAAATGTATGAGAACCCTTGCTTTGAATTGCACCATCTATAATATCTACCGAGTTGTTCGTGATTCTAGCTCGCTAATAACTCTCAATAAGCAAATATATCCAGGCGCCCCCAAATTTCTGCTGTCAGCGTACACTCAGGTGACAAATAAGCCCTACGGCTACATTTTGCTATATCTTAGTCAGAGCACACCCGAGGATCTACGTGTAGTCACTGATATTTTCGACAATGAAATTACTGTATATCTTCTGGTGAACAGTAGAAAATGCTATTAGTTGCCAATATGACATTGAAGAAACTACACGAACAACGGCATGTATTTTCCGTTTTAGGCACTTCAAAACCTCCACTCAGGAAGGCCATACTCAAACATGGTGTTGACAATGATTTCATTAATCTAATATCAGAACTTTGTTTAAATTTAACTGAGGGCAATGTACATTTGCCAGAAGGTGTTAGACAACAGATAAAGCAACATCGTTCCGCTGTACGCGCCTTGGCTTGAAAAAACAAGGGACAAATTTTTAAAAGAAAACGTCTTCTTCAAGCGGGTGGTAGCTTTTTTACACTTTTACTGCCATGAATTGCTAGACTTCTAAACAATTTTCTTTAGAGAATGGCTAAACCCCATAAATTGACGTCATTTGAACTTGTCCTCTCGCCCGTGGAACATTTTGAAGATAATCTATGCAAATTCATTAATGATGAGAATATTGCCG
>NW_028299620.1:0-1000 GCF_049724085.1 Artemia sp. Qi Xiang Cuo
TATTAAAACCAAAAACGGTAGGTATTCCAAGAAAATCATAATTTGTGATGTTTTTGCAAATTAAGAAGAGATTAAACCGAATCATGTACAGAATATAAGTTTTAGTCTTCCTTTACCTCCACAAAACGCGAGTATGTATTATATCAAAGAAATATTAAAGCCTAGAAAGGCAATCATTTCAAGAAAAATCATAATTCCTGACGTTTTTACAAAGTGAGAAGAGACAAAGGCAGCTAGTGCACAAAATATAATTTTTAGTTTTCCTTTACCTCCACATAACGCGATTATGCCTTATCGCCAAGAATCATTAAAGCCAAGAAAGGCTGGCGTTCTAGGAAAAATCTTAATTCCTTACGTTTTTACAAAGCAGGAACAAACAAAGCCAGCTCGTGTACAGAATATAAGTTTTAGTCTTGTTTTACCTCTTCAAAATGCAATTATTTCCTATCGCCAAGAAATATTAAAGCTAAGAAAGGTAACGCATTTTAGGAAAAGTTATAATCCTTGACGTTTTTTACAAAGCAAGAATAGACAAAGCCGATTCATGTACAGAATATAAGTTTTAGTCTTGTTTTACCTCGACAAAACATGATTATGCCTTATCGCCGAGAAATATTAAGACCTTGAAAGGCTGTCCTTCCAAGAAAAATCATAATTCCTGACGTTTTTACAAAGCAAGAAGAGAGAAAGCCGGACCGTGTATAGAATATAAGTTTTAGTCTTCCTTTCCCTCCACAAAACACGAGTATGCCTTATCGCCAAGAAATATTAATACTAAGAAAGATTGGCATTCCAGTAAAAATCATAATTCCTGAGATTTTTAAAAAGCCGATCCGTATAGAGTATATAAGTTAAGTTATTCCTTTACCTCCACAAAACGCGATTATGCACTATCAATTAAATAAAGTGTTTTAATCAATATTTCGTTGCAGGAGCATGCGAAAATACTTCGAGGGAAAAGGGTCAGTCGAAAACCTAATTGATAATGCATTTATGCATT
>NW_028299621.1:0-1000 GCF_049724085.1 Artemia sp. Qi Xiang Cuo
TCAAGGGGTATTAAGAGTATTGTGTTTCAAGTCTGTATTTATTGGTGAATAAACTTACTTACAACAACAGCATACTGTAAACAAGCTCTTGGGTGTGTGATGGTGAGTTTAATAAGCTCAGCTTTTTTGCCAGCTTTACCATTAATACTGAAATGCATATTCCCCTTCTTCTTCTCTCAACTTCCATGCCCATTATAGGAGGCTATATCTTGTAGTTGAACTACACACTATTCCAACAGCCTGTGCATTGCATCATTCAGTTGCATGTGCTTTGAAAATGATGTCTTGGCAAATCAAAAAATACATCTTTAAATTGCCATTGCTAAGACCTTATACATAAAAATTACAACCTCCCTCATTGAACAACAAGACAAAAAAAAACACATACAAAATTTGTTTATATCCATTTTTGTTATGTTTTTACAAGTCAAACAAACATTTCAGGGGGGGGGTCAAACCCCCAAGCCCCCCCCCCTTTGGGTACAGCCGTGGCTTTATGCATTGAATACCACTGATATTCAATATTCTGTGTATGAGCACCTGTCACAGGGTCTGCAAAATCTAAAGAATAGTTCATGGTATGGTGATTAAAACCTTGATTGTTCAAGGTTTAATATAAGGCTCTCCAGCAATACAATATTACAGTGAAGCGATTTGGTAGAAAAAGTATAAAACACTGAAAGAAGTGAAGATCAAGGTTAGCTGAATACAAAATGTGTTAACTGATTATTCTGCATATAAAGAAGTAAGAATTGTTTTCTTAATTTGTTTCCATCTTTCTAGGTATCTATCTTGGCAAATAACCATTGTTTTAGTCAATTGATTGCTCTCTTGGAAATCATGTAAACCTGGTGGTGTCTGCTGTGTGGTTGACCAGTGCCAAGATTTTTTGGAACTGTGCAGCACACATGGCATTCAAAGACATAGACCAGGTGCAAGGAAGTCAGTGCCTTGGTATAAGCCTAGGACCCTAATTGAACATAAGGAAACATGCCCTGAA
>NW_028299622.1:0-1000 GCF_049724085.1 Artemia sp. Qi Xiang Cuo
AAAAATGGCTATCTCAAAATTTTGATTGGATGTGTTTGGGGGAATGATGGGCGTGGGGAGGGGGGGGGGGCTAGTTGCCCCCCAATCAATTTCGACTATTAAAAAGGGCACTAGCCCTTGGAATTTCTAATCAAATGAGCCTTTCTTGAAGTTTCTACGACAACACCTTCTATAAAAACCTTATATACCCCCAGGGCATAACTTAAAACCCTTGCCCCCTGGGTTGCAGGGGAGTTTCCTCCTCAAAAACATATTTTATATTGGGAAATCAACTACGCTGAACAAAATGGCTATCTCAAAATTTTGATTGGAGGGGTTTGGGGGACTGCTGGGCTTGGGGGGGGGCTACTTGCCCTCCAATCACTTTCGAATATTAAAAAGGGCACTAGCCCTTTGAATTTCCAATCGAATGAGACTTTATCGAAGTTTCTACGACAAGTCCTTCTTTAAAAACCTTATATGCCCCCAGGGCATAACTTAAAACCCTTGCCCCGAGGGTTGTGGGGGAGTGTCCTCCTCAAAAACATATTTTCTATCTGGAAATAAACTGAGCTGAACAAAATGGGCTATCTCAAAATGTTAATTGGATGTGTTTGGGGGAATGATGGGCGGGGGGGGGGGCTAGTTGCCCTTCAATCACTTTCGACTATTAAAAATGGCACTAGCCCTTTGATTTTCCAATCGAATGAGCCTTTTTTGAAGTTTCTACAACAACACCTTCTATAAAAACCTTATATGCCCCCAGAGCATAACTTAAAACCCTTGCTCTGAGGGTTGTTGGGGAGTGTCCTCCTCAAAAACATATTTTCTATCAGGAAATCAACTACGCTGAACAAAATGGATATCTCAACATTTTGATTGGATGAGTTTGTGGGAATGATGGGCATGGGGGGAGGGGGGGCTAGATGCCCTCCAATCACTTTCGACAATTAAAAAGGGTACTAGCAACACCAATTTCCAAACGAATGAGCCCTTTTCGAAGTTTCTACGACAACTCCTT
>NW_028299623.1:0-3000 GCF_049724085.1 Artemia sp. Qi Xiang Cuo
GATAAAAATATGTTCAGGTAAAGCTGAAGTAAAACATTCTAGAGGTTTTGTAAATTTTATAGCATTGTATATTGAATTTCGGTGCTCAATAAAACGTTTCACAAATTGTTGGTGCGTTTGACCGATGTAAAATCTACCATAGGAGCAAGGAAAAATCCACTCCACTTGCCCAAATGCTACCTGTTTCATGTTTCCCAGAATTTAGAAAGTTACTCAATGGTCTGATTGCAATACCAATGATTGCAATACCAGCAAGTTGCAATGCCATGTTTCAATAACGCACATTTAAGTTTCTGACCAAGAATTGGTATGTAAGGTAATGAGACATATCAAACAGTTAGTGATAACGACCTGTAAGTAAGGAGCGATACGGCTCAATAGTAACAGAAACTCTAAGAAACAGAGTCTTAACAACAATATATACATCAAAAGAATCGAATTTTGATGCTTATTTAAAATTTGTAAAACTCATCAAAATTAAAGGTAACCATCAAAAGCTATGAGCCTGAATTTTTTTTTCAATTTTTTGATAAAGGAGGGAAATATCCCCGAAACATCGAAAGATCTTGATTAAAATCACACCATCATTCAGCATACCAGAGAACCCTACTATAGAGGTTTAAAGCTCCTATGTACAAAAATGTGGAAGTTTGCGTTTTTTGCCAGAAGAACGATCACGGATGCGTGTTTATTTATTTCATTTTCTTTTTCTTTCCGAGAGTGATCATATCAAACCAGTGATCGTAGTAGATCGAGAGGCTTCATTTGATCGGAAATCAAAAGTTCTAGTGCCCTTTTCGAGTGACCAAAAATACTGAAAGGCAGCTAGCCCCCCCTGCTCATTCTTCCCCAAAGTCACCTGATGAAAATTTTTGAGATAACTATTTTTTTTTCTGCATAGTTGAACAATCTAGTAGCTATGTCTTTCACTTAGCCCCCCAGAGTCTCCGGGGGAAGGGTTGCAAGTTATGAACTTTGCCCAGTGTTGCATACAGTATTGTTGTTGGGAAGTATACAGGCGAGTTCAAGGGGATTTTTCTAGTGGACGGGGGGGGGGGGGGGGGGTAAGTGGAAGAATCTTTACTTTGAGGAATTTTTCATAGGGGAAGGGAATTTTCTATGGAGGGGGAGCCAGATTTCCCTACGTTATTTAAAAAAAAGATACCTCTCCAATACCTCGCTCTTTAGGTTAAAGTTATTTTTAGTACTTGTAAAAGAGCTTTTTATTCTAATTTAACGGCCTTTGTAATTCAGGAGTCATTCTTAAAAAATTGGGACAAAATTCAAACTTTAGCCTAAGAGCAAGGAATTGACGATAGGGAGACCCCCCTCATATACGTAATAATGGCTGTTCATTTTAAGTTTTATTATTGCTCCTTGCTTTCAGTTTATTTTTTTTTTTTTATTCAATCTATTAGAAATCGTAAGGTCCAGAAGTTGGGACGCCTCGTTCCTATTAATTTTTTCATGCTTAATTTTCTTTTCTTTATTATTTCATTTACAAGTTTAACAGGATACCCGTTGGGAAATAAAATATCCCTCAAATATAATAATTCACTTTCATCATGCTCCGGGGAACAAATTTTAAACACTCTATATACCAGTGACATATCTGTTCTCTTTTTTACTGAAATTGGGTGACAAGAACGAAAACCCAAGTATTTGTCATTATGAGTCCGTTTTCTATATATTGAAAATGGTTAACCATTATAGCTTTTTATAAGCAAAATCTCTAAAAAAGGGAGCCTTTCTTGTTTTTCCAGCTCTAGCGTAAATTTAATATTTTTCTCCAACCTGTTTAAATGGTCAAGAAACAAATTTAGGGCTCTAATCCATGCTCCCACAAACATAAAATGTCGTCCATGAACCTACCCCAGAAACAAGGAGCCAGAGGAAGAGACTGAATAGCGGACATTTCTATAGAATCCAAGAATAAATTTGCCAGAATAGGGCTTGAGGAGCACCCATTGGTAAACCGATGACCTGTTGATAAAATTCTCCTCTAAAACCGAAATATCGAGACCAATTTCATAATGACTTCGACGTCCCTTCTTGCCAAAGTTACATCTTCTAACAATTCAAAATGTTTCTGTATTTTCTTTTTTAATATAAGCTCACATTTTTGTACATCATAATCTGCGTACATACTAAACTGAAGACATCTAAACTGAAGAGAATTGTATTGTCGTCTATGTGACGGTTTTCTAATTTGTTAACAACACAATTTATATTTCCTAATTAAGATGTTTGAGTCCCCAAAAGTGGACGAAAAGCTGTTGCCAGCCATTTCCTTATTTGGATACTGGCGAATGAATATTTGATACAATAGGAAGAAGAAAATTATTCTTATGGAGCTTAGGCAAACCATAGATTTTTGGTGCTGAACAACCTCTTGGGAAAAACTTATTATAAAATCGAGGGGTTATTTGTAAGTTTCTTTTGAGTGTTTCCAAATCATGTCGTGTTTCTTTCGTGTATTTTTCACAAAATCCAGTTTTTTTGTAATTGGCCTCATCTGAGACTGTGGCTTTCATTTTTTGTTCATAATCCCCATTGTGGTGCATTTATCACCTTTGGTGATGATAAGATCTTTATCTTGTTTAAATTATGTAAGTGTTTTTATGTCATTTCTGGTGCTATTATTCTCAAGTTTCTTCGAATCAAATTTGTTTAAATGTTTCATAATCTTGGCTAAAAGTTCATGTGGAGCTTCAACTTTATCCACAGAGGACATAATACCAGTCTCCAACTTCGAAATTATTTTAGAATAACGAACCGATGAAGGGAAGCAAAATTTTGGCCCTTTCGCCAAAATTGCTTCTTGCTGAACAGTCAAAGATTTTGATGAAACTTTCTTAATAGCAGAACCAGGAAAAAATTGAGGACAAAAGGTATCATGTTCTCGGAATCTCTCAAATAACAGTCTATTTAATTTATCAGCCAAACGAACCTTTGAAAGGTGAAAATCCCGATAAAATGATTTGATATCTGCATCCTTTA
>NW_028299624.1:0-5000 GCF_049724085.1 Artemia sp. Qi Xiang Cuo
ATCATGTTAGCATTAAACATGAAAGACACCATCTTTCTACCATATAGAACAATGTTGAGAGAACTTTGATGATATACTCATCATTGCTCTTAGACCGCTGATCAGAGCAGAATGATGAAAGACGTTTGCAAAAGAACGCTTAAGATGTAAGATCTTAGTGCTAAGATTTCATTTTAAGCGTTCTTTGTCAAAAGATGTAAGATTTTAGCACAAAGAAGAGTAAAAGACGGCCCTATTATCTTTAGCATTCGGACTAGAGTTTGAAGCCAGCTATAGCAAAATATTTGAGGGCTCGAAATTTCATTCGGTGATGAGGTTATGCGAAAGAGTCTCCAAATTAATTCAAAGAAGAAGAAGAAGAAGAAATGATCTTTGCAGTAAATAGTGACGTATATGATGTCAGAAGTTAGAGGGTTGCTATATGAAGCGGCTTGCATCTGTTGTCATATAAGTTACCCCGGCTAAACCCTAAAATTGCAGATTAAGTGACGTAACATGTAGCCAAACTAATTCAGTCACTTCAAATATAAAACTAAAGGAAGAGAATAAATGAACAGAGCAATAGTCAAAAGTAACGCACCTTTAGGACTCTGGAACCGAGTTACGCTTAAAATTGGAACATACGTGATCAATATTGTTATTCGGTTAGTTGTCGAAAAGCGTTGCTCCACGCGGTCCGATAAGTATTTATTGTAAAATCGGATAAGGGATGATCGAACGCATTGATGAATTTGGTACTTATTTAAAATCCAGTAAACACGCGGGAAAGACCGCATCGAAATCTCAAAGATGTTGCATGAAAAACAAGCTTTTGCTGTCTAGTGAGGTATTGCTCACTCCGTGACAAGGATTTAAACTTTAGTTTTTGGGGGTTAAAGGGGCAAGAAAAAGTACCTAGTTTAGGATAGGTTACGTATTTAATATATGTAATATGTTATACCCCCCTCCTAATGTGCAAAGATATAGCCCAAATTTGTTTCTCAACTATCATATTTTTGTCAAACTTTGTTCTATTCTATTAGTATTAAACAAACTTAACTTCTCCCGAGTTTGCTCGATACTAAATAAATATCATGAATTTCTATTTATTTATTTATTCACTCAATTTCCTATGTTTTTACAGATAGGTCTTCTCTTCGAGCGAGCATATTGGGGGACTGTATTATTAGTAGGAACCCATTATCCAATCCGAGACAAGATTTACAACATTGCCAGATAAGAGATGTTATGTTATGTTGATGTTGTTTCATGGTTATGGTATGTTTTTTGGTTTTGTTGTTTCATGGTTATGTTTTGTTGAGGGGTATGTGGTTTGATGTCATGTTATATTAATGTTATGTTATGTTGTTATGTTATTTTTTTATGTTGTTATGTTATGTTATGTTATGTTGCTTGTTATGTTATGTTTGTTGGTTATGTTGATGTTGTTTCATGGTTATGTTTTGTTGATGGTTATATGGTTTGATATTATGTTATATTGATGTTATGTTATGTTGTTATGTTATGTTGTTATGTTATGTTATTGGTTATGTTATGTTTGTTGGTTATGTTAATGTTGTTTCATGGTTATGTTTTGTTGATGGTTATGTGTTTTGATGTTATGTTATATTGATGTTATGTTGTTTCATGGTTATGTTTAGTTGATGGTTATGCTGTTTGTTGGTTTTGTTGTTTGATGGTTATTTTGTTATGTTGTTGTTATGTGGTTTAATGTTATGTTATGTTGATGGTTATGTTATATTATGTTATGTTGATGCTGTTTCTTAGTTATGTTGTTTCTTGGTTCTGTTATGTTTATTGGTTATGTTATGTTGTTTGATGTTTCTATGCTTATCCAATCCAAACAGATGTTTACATCATTGCCAGATAAGAGCGAATCTAACGGGACAAGATGACGTCTCTCTTTCTAGGTCAATGGATTGGTTTGATGTTATCTTATATTGATGTTATGTTATGTTGCTATGTTATGTTGTTATGTTATGTTATGTTGCTGGTTATGCTGTTTCTTGGTTATGTTATGTTTGTTGGTTATGACAGTTATGTTGATGATGTTTGATGGTTATATTTTGTTGATAGTTTTGCTGGTATGTTTGTATATTGTTATGTTATGTTATGTTATGTTGCTGGTTATGATGTTTTTTGGTTATTTTATGTTTTTTGGTTATGTTGATGTTGTCTCATGGTTTTGTTGTTTGATGGTTATGTTGTTATGTTTATGGTTATGTGGTTTAATGTTATGTTGATGGTTATGTTATATCATGTTATGTTGAAGCTGTTTCTTAGTTATGTTGTTTCTTGGTTCTGTTATGTTTGTTGGTTATGTTATGTTGTTTGGTGTTTCTATGCCTATTCAATTCGAACACAAGTTTACATAATTGCCAGGTATGAGCGAGTCTAACGGGACAGGATCATGTGTCTTTTTCTAGGTCAATCAGAGATGTTTCTATGCCTATTGAATCTGAACAGAAGTTTACATCATTTTCAGATAGAAGCAAGTCTAACAGGACATGATCACGTATCTCTTTCAAGGTCAAGGGATTTACGTAAGGTTTTTCTTACATCACAATTCAGCTTTGTGGTTAATGTAACATATCGTTTCAATACATAATGGAGTAAACAACGAATACTGTGGATTTAGGAGCTTTAGCTACATAAACATAAGTGAGTTCTGTTTAGTAGATTTTCTTTAGTTTTTCCAAATAAAATCATTTTTTGCAGTCCCCCAATCCCTCCAATATATTCAAATTCAGGATTTACCCCCCCCCCCCCTCCTCCCATAAAAATCTTTATACTTTGTTTCAAAATATACTCCTTTTTCCACTATGTAACCCCTCCTCTTACCTCTGACCATTCGTCACCAATTAATTCTTTCAATTGAAGTTTTTCTTTTACTCAAAAGTGCAATTTTCCCATCATGCGTTTAGAACCATCAAGACAGAATCTTCATACTAGCGATTTTAACAAAACTGTGTGTAAATACGTCTCAAAAGGGGTGATTTCTTAAACAACCTTCGCACGTGTATTGTCTAAATTAATAAAACAAGGGTGGGTGCTAGATAAGGAAGGATTTAGGCTACAGGCTTTGCATAATTGTAAGATGTATGGAAGAGGGAAACGAATTATTTGCAAAATTAATACTTAAAAGAGATTCTTTTAGGAAATGGAAATTATTTAAAAAGGTAGGGTGCTAATTGCCCTTTAGAGTGCATATTTTTTTTAGGTACATCTTGAAATGCCTCGCAGGAAGACGAGAGCCATTATTCCTTTTTACTAATGTCTATTATTTAATTCTATACCTTTCTTTCGATAAAGTTTCTTTTATATTCTCATGGGGGAGCGTGAAAACTATGGTTTTAACTTTGATATACAAGGCTAGATAGTAATGTCCTTAATTTAGGGGCGAGGGCAGGTAAAATTAGACCTATGTCTCTTATACTCTAAACAAAGACATCTTTTATTAACAGAGTGGAAAAAGGTTGCTTTTGCAGACAATTATACCTTATGAGAGGAATGTTCTATTTTCAAATGGCTTTGATGAAGGCAAACACTTAGAAGTAACAAACTTTCTATCAAACATATACAATTTTCCCTAGAAGTAACAATTGTCTCGATATGATAACAAGTTTTCTGTCAGAAGTAACAAGTTTTCTTTAACACTTTCAAATTGTCTCTTCGATGTAACAACATTCTTCCTTAATACTAATATACTTTTACTTAACACCCCCAAATATCCCTTAGAAATGATATTTTTCGTCAGTGATAACACGTTTTCTGCTTGAAGTAGCAAGTTTTCTGTCAAAGATACCAAATTTTTCTTAGAAGTAATTTTTCTTTGATTTTGATAACAACTTTTCTGTCAGAAGCAGCAAATTTTTCTTAATACTAATAAATTTTCTCTTCAAAGTAACAACATTCTTTCTTAATATTACCAAACGTATACCTAAGGCAAGCAGATTTTCACTTTGAAGCATCAACTGTTTACCTTAATACTAACAAACTTTTACCTAACACACTCAAATTTCTTTTAGAAACAACACTTTTCCTCCGTGAAAAACCGTTCTCTGCTTAAACTAGCAAGTTTTCTGTCAAAGATACCACATTGTTTCCTTAGAAGTAACAATTTGTTTTCTTAGAAGCAAAGATACCAAATTTTCTTAGAAGTAACAATTTTGTGATTGTGATAACAACTTTTCTGACAGAAGTAGCAAGTTTTCCTTAACACTAACAAATTGTCTCATCGAAGCAACAGCATTCTTCCTTAATACTATCAAGCTTTTACTTAACTTTAAATTTCTCCTAGAATTAACAAGTATTTTCTTAACAGTGTATATATATATATATATATATATATATATATATATATATATATATATATATATATATATATATATATATATTTATATATATATATATATATATATATATATATATATATATATATATATATATATATATATATATATATATATATATATATATATATATATATATATATATATATATATATATATATATATATATATATATATATATATATATATATATATATATGACAATGTGACATCATTGGGTACGATTGGACTTAATTTGGATAGATTATAAGCGAAGAAAAATGGCAAAAATCAAGTATTTATATAGCCCTTTTTTAAATTTCATCCAGCGTTAACTTAACTTCAAAGATATTCCCCATGAATCGGTTGTAAGCACTGCCGTGAGATTTTTTGACAAGGAATCTATCACACAAGCCGTAAGATTTATACGAGATCAATTAGATAAAGATCGAACCATTTTGAAAGAGCGTAGAAACACAATAAATGCATCTGTTTTTGTAGAAGATGCGATTCATGCTATGAAGGAATTGGACGCTAAGGGTGATTTCCATTTCAAATTCACTATTTATGATCCATCTGAGACTCCTTCCATACCTCACGATGTATTTACCTCATTAACGTGCAAACTAAACGAATATGGTGAAAAAATGAATGCATGGCTGGACCGAT
>NW_028299625.1:0-3000 GCF_049724085.1 Artemia sp. Qi Xiang Cuo
ATCTTTGAAAAGCCTGCAAAAATGAAAAGACAATAAATTGTCTCAAATTGCCTGCGCTTAGAAGACAAGTGACAATGAGAATCCATATATAGAAGCATGCCGAGACCCTGGGCCTGGCGGCAAAGCTTGATCAAGCATTGTTCAGTTTGACAAGGAACAATGATTTGAAGGTCATTACCATATTTCTTATTTTTAATTGGCATAAGCAATGTCGTTTTAAGACTTGACAAAAAGTTGAAAAATTTTGTAAGTTCAGTACAGAATCACTAAGGTTGTTATGTAAACTGCAAAATATTTACAGTGTCTGAGCAATAATTTTAATGTTTTAATTCAAACTAGAAAAATGCCTGACAATTTGAAATTTAGTTGTTTTTTTTATTAGATGAAATTAACTCGCTACTTTATAAAGCTTATAGGTTTGAGCACAACCAGTTAAATAATGTCAGCAGGAAGGCCCAAAAAACAAAAATTTGCAATAATTACAAATGATAATTCTCTAGTTTGACAAGGGATTACGACAACTCAAAAACCGTAAAAAGAAATCTTTTTGAGCACAACCAATTATATAATGTCAGTAGGAAGTCCCAAAAAACGGAAATTTTCAATTATTTCAAATAATGGTTCTCTATTTGGCAAGGGAAAAGGTTAAAGCTTAGTAGATATCGCTGTTAAAAATCTGATTTGCTTTAATTTGCTTTTATCTTTGAAAAGAAAGTAGTAGGAAAAGATAGCAAATTGTCTCAAATTACCTGCGGTTAGAAGACAAGCGGCAATGAGAATCCTTATGAAGAAGTCAGCCTCGTGCCGAGTGCCGGAGCCCGGTGGCTGGTAGCTGCAAATTATTTGTATATATTTTAACAAGGGATTACAACAATTCAAAAACCTTAATTAAAGCAAACCAAAAGTTTCAAGCAAAGCAAATTTACATTAGATATGGCTGAAAAAGCAGATGGTTTGGAAAAAGCAGTTGATAAAACTCCATCACACTATAGACTGCCCCCCCCCCTAGACAACATGCTGTCTAATGCTGCCTACGCCCATGATTCCAACCTCAAGTTGCAGTTGTATCTAAGCCTTATATAATTTCATGAAACTCCAGAATACCGACTAAAGTCTATGATTTTAATAATGTCAATGGACTAAAAGGTAGATGACAGAGTCTTGGCATGGGTGCTAAATTTTAAACTTTTGGTTTGCTTTAAACTTGTAGATATCGTTGTCAAATATCATATTTGCCTTAATAATGAAATATCTCTGAAAAGACCGCAGAAACAAAACCCAGCAAATTATTTCAAGTTGCCTGTGGTTAGAAGACAAGCTACAATGAGAATTTATAAATAGAAGCCTGCCCTCTGCCGGGGCCTGACGGCGAAGTCACTGGGCTCCCACACACACACACACACACACACACACACACACACACACACACACACACACACACACACACACACACACACACACACACACACACACACACACACACACACACACACACACACACACACACACACACACACACACACACACACACACACACACACACACACACACACACACACACACACACACACACACACACACACACACACACACACACACACACACACACACACACACACACACACACACACACACACACACACACACACACACACACACACACACACACACACACACACACACACACACACACACACACACACACACACACACACACACACACACACACACACACACACACACACACACACACACACACACACACACACACACACACACACACACACACACACACACACACACACACACACACACACACACACACACACACACACACACACACACACACACACACACACACACACACACACACACACACACACACACACACACACACACACACACACACACACACACACACACACACACACACACACACACACACACACACACACACACACACACACACACACACACACACACACACACACACACACACACACACACACACACACACACACACACACACACACACACACACACACACACACACACACACACACACACACACACACACACACATATATATATATATATATATATATATATATATATATATATATATATATATATATATATATATATATATATATATATATATATATATATATATATATACTTTTTAATGGTCATGCATAGAGATACCTGTAAAACTTTAGTGGTCTAGAGAATAATGGATTCTGCAAGGAATTTGTTCTAGGCCCCTGGCAATTTTGTATTTGTTGTAATGCATATCTAGAAGGTCTACTCGAAGACATTAGTTTTACTGTATTTTTGTAGGGGGGGGGGGGTAAGTAAAGAGGAAATATGAGCGTAGAGTATTATATTGATGTCCTAAATCAAAGTCCTAAAGTTTCCTCTTTTCTGTTTACTGTTTTCACTGTTAATTTTTACTGTTTGCTGAACGCCAATTAACGTTCTATATATTTTTTTCACCTTCATTTGTTGACCGGAAAAGAGATATAAGAGACACTTCGTGCCAAAATAGCAATTGACTTGAAATATAAAAAGGTCAAATTCAATATATCAAGGAGGCACACTTGTGCCTCTATAAAGAGGCGACCCACCACAATGTTAAGCGATTGCAGGTCCTAGAGGTCGCAGAGAGACGGTGGTAATTGCATTTTGTAGCCCAAGCTCAAACTAAGAAACTTGCAAAATTTCATCCTCCTCCGATTTTATCTTCATGGGGTAAACTGGGCCGGAAGTTTCGACCCTCCCACCACAGCCCCCCTTTAACGTTGTCCGATTGGGCTGAAATTTAGAGGTTAAGACTGTTTTCAAAAAACCAAATATAGCCACTTAAAATTCATTTCTTTTTTTTTTCTTAGCCACGCCTACAGGCCACAGTTGGCCACGGATCCGGTTGAATGAGGACTCATTCGAAGCAGAATTCGACCTGTTAGGGCCTTTTGATATTTTCAGACCGAAAAAATTATC
>NW_028299626.1:0-2000 GCF_049724085.1 Artemia sp. Qi Xiang Cuo
AACAAATTCCACGAACCAAAAACAATACGCAAACAACAACTTTCATTAATAAAATCAGTTTCACGAAGAGAAAAATCAATGTAAAAGTTTCGAGAAGAAATAAAACAAAATCACACTGCAACACGTTTCCCGAACAAAAGATCATCACTCAACAAGTTCCAAGGACATAACTGAGCGTGCAACAAGTTCCTTCAACAAAACCAGTTTTTTCATTGAGGAAAGTTATCATGGAAGTTTCATAATGGGAAAAATCGACATTTAACATGGATCACGAACAAAGAGATATGCATGCAATAAGTTCCATGAACAAAATCAGTTTCACTGGGTAGAAAAAAATCATTGTACTTGTTTCACGAAGAGAAAAAATAAACATGCAACAAGTTTCAGGAATAAAAAAATCAGCAAGCAACAAGTTCCACAAACAAAATTAGTTTAAAGGGGAGAAAATCATTGTTCAAGTTTCGCGAAGAGAAAAAAAAATCAGTATGAAACAAGTTTCACGAAGAAAAATCAGCACTCAACAAGTTCCACAGGCATAAATCAGCATGGCCAAGTTCCATGAACAAAATTGTTTTCAAGAGAAGAAGAAAAAAAATAAATGTACAAGTTTCACGAAGAGAAAAATACACAACCAGCAAGTTGCACGAGCAGAAAACCATTACGCAACAAGTTCCTTGAACAAAATTAGTTTCGTAACGAGATAATTCAGAATAAGAGGTTAACGAAGAGAAAAAAAGCAATATGCAACAAGTTTCACGAAATAAAATAAGCAAGCAACAAGTTCCAGAATCAGAAAAATATGCATGCAGTATGTTCCATGGACAAAATTAGTTTTAGGAGGAGAAAAAAATCAATTTACATGTTTCACGAAGAGAAAAAATCAACATGCATCAAGTTTTACGAATAAAAAACAGCATGCAACAGGTTCCACGAAATAAAAAAAAACAATCAGCGCGCAACAAGTTCCATTAACAAAATCAGTTTCACGAGGTAAAAAAATCAATGTACAAGTTTCGCGAAGAGAAAAAAACAGGCTGCAACAAGTTTCACAAAACAAAAAAATCATCCCTCAACAAGTTCCACGAATATAAATAAGCACGCAACAAGTTCCATGAACAACACCAGTTTTCTCAATGAGAAAAATCATTGTAGATGTTTCACGAAGAGAAAAATCAACATGTAACGTGAAACACAAGCATAGAATATGCATGCAAAAAGTTCCATGAACAAAATCAGTTTCACTATATGGAAAAACAAAATCAAGTTTCATGAACAAAAAACCATCATGCAAGTTCTATGAACAACAATCAGCACGCAACAAGTTCCTTGAAAAAAAATAAGTTTCACGAGGAGAAAAATTAGTGTACAAGTTTCGCGAAGATAAAAAAAAATCAACATGTAACAAGTTTCACGAACAAAAAAAAACAGTCAGCACACAAAAAAAAATCCACGATAAGAAAAATATGCATGCAGTACGTACCATGAACAAAATTAGTTTCAGGAGGAGAAAAAAAAATCAATGTACATGTTTCACGAATAGAAAAAATCAGCATGAAAAAAGTTTCACGAATAAAAAAACAGCAAGCAACAAGTTTCACAAACAAAAAAAAACAATCAGCATGCAACAACTTCCATTAACAAAATCAGTTTCACGACGCGAAAAATCAATGTGCAAGTTTCCAGAAGAGAATAAACAAAATCACACTGCAATACGTTTCACGAACAAAAGATCATCACTCAACAAGTTCCAAGAACATAAATCAGCGTACAACAATTACAACGAATAAAACCATATTTTTAAATGAGGATAATCACTGTAGAAGTTTTGCGAAGAGAAAAATCAATGTTTAACATAGATCATGAACTAAGAAATATGCAAGAAATAAGTTCCATGAACAAAATCAGTTTCACTAGTTAGAAAAAAAATTAATATACTTGTTTCATGAAGAGAAAAAATAAACATGCAACAAGTTTCAGGAATAAAAAATCAGCAAGCAACA
>NW_028299627.1:0-1000 GCF_049724085.1 Artemia sp. Qi Xiang Cuo
TTTTTTTTTAATAACGGGAGCTGCAGCGTATTAATAACTTGATAATTTTCTGCTTGTTACAATCAGAAATTTAACAACCGTATCTTTACTAATGGGAGCCCATAACTTGATAGTGACCTGCTTGCTCTGGCAATTGGATATTTACTAGCCGGATAGACGGTCTGTCTATACAACAGACAACATTGCCTCATGCCTCATAATAAACATGACTTTTCAACATTTTCCCAGCAAAGTATTCACAGACAGAGAATGAATCTATGACATCCTCTTTCCAACCTGTACAATGAATTAGCTGTTCCCTGTCATCTTTGGGTATGTCCTGTTGTAGGTGTTCTAAAATCGTGGCCATCATTACATCAAAACCTTTCTTATTTGAAAGGGATCTTAGACTCTTCAATTGGTATTTTGTCTTTATCTGCTCGCAACTGTCACAATGCATTGTGGGGTATACATCCCTGATGTTAGCTACCTTATGAAGGCTCTCACCAAATAATTTTATTATTTTATTTTCATCCACAGAAACTCTAAAATTGCTATCACAGTAGATAAAGTCTTGACTATTATTACGACAGAGTCTACTTGACACTTCTTCTATATAATGACTTAGTTCCTTGTACGAGCCCTCGACTTTTAGTAGATTAATATGTTGTATAATCTTAGATTTTGATACTGCCTTATATACGCTATTAATGAAACAGGTCAAGACAGGAAAATGTTGAGCTAGTGCCCTTAGAGAACGCAAATACCTCTGACATCCCTCATTTGGGCTACAGTATAACGAATGCCCATGCTTTCTTGTGTCCCTTTAATTGATTTCACAATAATCCAAGCCGCCAAGGTAGAAATTAACCACTTTGTCAGTTGAAAATTTTAATGCTATATTATTTTCAAGGATATCAAAAAGAATTTGACATAATTCAATATCCGTCGGATAGAGCTTGCAGATATCAGGGTGAAATTGCCAAGTAAACTGCTGCCCAATTTTTGGTTTTGAATGTTT
>NW_028299628.1:0-5000 GCF_049724085.1 Artemia sp. Qi Xiang Cuo
TCTTGAAAATCAAGAAAATTGACTTTAACCACGTTATCCTCCACAAACGGCATATTTTTTTTTATTTCTTTTCCAAAGATAGCTTGGCACTGGAACATCGTAGAGAGTTGTTCAATAGCTCTTTTTAAAGGAAATTAATTGGGTTAAAAATCTTTAGTAACTAAAATAAATTACTTCTAAAAGAGAATAAATTTTTCCACCAAAAACTGCATTTTTGATATCTTTTCATGCTGCAGTCTTTTCAAAGATATTTGATTTTTGTACATAAATCCTAATCGTATACCAGCGGTAAGATTTGAACCCACGCCTCCTAAGAGACTGGTGGCTAACACCAGCGTCTTTGACCACTCGGCCAGGCTGCCTCTCATAACTATATATGTGAATCCGGGTTGCAGCAGTAGCTAGCAACCTAGTAAGAGACGATCAGTCCAATGCTAGGAAATATAAAAACCCAGAACTCCTAAACATAGAGTCAGATCAAAACAAAAGTACATCATTAGAACCACCTTGTCTGAAACACTACTAGATAAATAATGAATGTTGTCATAGTTTTAATAGAGCTATGACCGCCTCGTCTGAAACCTTTATATAAGAAACTTTCTGTCCCTTGGCTTGAACAACAAGGGAAATATATTGGCTTGAAATCTAGAAAAGTGGTAGCTACTACAGTATTCTGCCTAAACAGCCTCTTTTTTTTCTTTATTTTCTTCCACGGATAGCTTGGCACTGGAACATCGCAGGGAGTTGTTCAATGACTAATTTAAAGGAAATTAATGGGGTTAAAAATTTTTTGTAATTAATACAAATAGTTTATAAAACAGAACGAATTTCTCTATGAAATACTGCATATTTCCTGTCAAAGATGGGCTAGAGGCGTCACCATGGGATTTAGCAAGATCGTCTCTTACTTATTCCAATTAAGAAAAAAGCCATAGGCTTTTTCCTGTTTGTAATTTCATATTATAAAGAACATATTTAGGAACCCATAACTCCTAAAAAAAAGTCAGATCAAAACAAAAAGTACACCATTAGAACCGCCTTGTCCGAAACCCCTGTATAGTAAACTTTCTGTATTTTGGCTTGAACAGCAAGGGAATTATATTGGCTTGAAAATCAAGAAAAGTGGTGGCTACTACAACATTCTGCTTAAACGGCATTTTTTTTTCTTCTTCTTCTTTCTTTTCCACAGATAGCTTGGAACTGGAACATTGTAGAGAGTTGTTCAATGGCTCATTTTAAAGGAAATTAATTGGGTTAAAAATCGTTTGTAAATAAAATAAATTATTTCTAAAAGAGAATAAATTTTTCCACTAAAAACTGCATTTTTGATGTCTTTTCATACTGCATTCTTTTCAAAGATTAAATAAAAAAAACAAGGTTTTTTTACTGAAAGTAAGGAACGTCGTTAAAACATAAAAAGAACAGAAATTATTCCTAATATGAAAGGGGCTGTCCCCTCCTCAACGCCTCGCTCTTTATGCTAAAGTTTTTTATTGTTTTAAAAAAATTACATTAAAAGACAATCCTTGGAATAATAAACCGTTGTATACATTGGAGTTAGTTACCTACTTGATTGTTTTAGGTTTGTCTCTTACTATTTCAAAGAAGAAAAAGTCGTGGGCTTTTCCTGTTTATAATCAGGTTATTATCCGGGTTACAACGGTATCTAGCATCTTAATAAGAGACGATCACATCCAATGTTACATTAAAAGACGATCATTGAAATAACAAACCATTGCATACACTGGACTTAGTTAGCTACTTGGTTGTTTTCGGTTCGTCTCTTACTAATTTCAAAGAAGAAAAAGCTGTAGGATTTTTCCTGTTTGTAATCAGGTTATTATTAATGGTTAACGGTTTAGGTTATTAAAGTATCCGGGTGTCAGATGTAGCTGGACACCTAGTAAGAGACGATCACGCCGTAAAGTAAAAAATATATATATGAAAAATAAAGAGCCCATAACTCCTAAAATTATAATAAAATCAAAAAATAAATTGCACTATTAGAGCCGCACTGTCCAATACCCCTATATAGGAAACTAACTGGCTTAAAAAACAAGAAAAATATATTGGTTTGAAAATAAAAAAAAGTGGCTCCAACCACGATATTCCTCATCGACAACAGGTTTTTTTCCGTTGTTTTTTCGTTGCACCTGGCGGGGCACTAGAAAATCATAGCGAGCTGTTTAATGACTCATTTGAAATTGCATAAAGGACCGATAAAGTTCATTATAAATGAGGTCTATTCTAGTTTCATAGGATATAGCTGAAAACTTAGTAAAAAGCAAACCAATGCACATAGCAACTAAAAGCTGAGATAATAAAATTATCTTTTAAACGTATTATATAAGGAATCGATCTGGTTAATTATAAATGGGGACCTAGTAAAGAACAAACCATGGCACAGATTGGGTTTTTATAGTAAAGAACAAACTTGGCTTGAATAACAAGACAAATATATTTGTTTTAAAATCAAGAAAAGTGGCTGAAACTTCAATATTCTGCATCAACAGCAGATTTTTTTCTGTTTCTGTTTCGCCTCAGCTAGCCCGGCACTGGAAAATTATAGAGAGCTGTTTAATGGCTCATTTGAAAGAAAATCGATGCATTTCAAAACCTTTCATAATTAACAAAAACAAGATCATATATTTACGAAATTTATATAGCTAAATCTACATGATTTTTATAATATTAAAAATACTATTTTGATCTTCATATGCAAGATGATGTCACCAACATTTGCTACTGCAGTGTTGTACAAAAATGCAGTTTTTCGTAGAAAATTGATTCCATTTTGAAATCTATTTTTTTTTTATTACGAAAGACACTACTTGTAGCAATTTCCTTTCAAATGAGCCATTAAACAGCTTATTGAAAATTCATCTCTTTCACATCTAACCAAAGGAATTCTATATGCTCTAAAGCGAGCCAACGAAGAAGCGAGTGAGCGAACAGGGGTGACAAGAATTTGTGATTCATAAAAATAACTCGCCAGAGACTGAATATCATAATGCCAGGGCGATTATTGCAAATCCCTAGGTTGATTAAGGTTTAATGTATGAAGAAATAAAAATAAAGTTATTTTCAGAAAGATTTTGAAGTCGTGCAGGACGATGAAAGAAAGTACCAAAGATTCTTACGGCTTTATTTTGCAATGTCTAGAGGAGTTTAAAATGATTAGGAAGATTGTTCAGTGCCCTGGTAGCTGGAAAAAAAAGGAAAAAACAAAAGATGCCGTCGATGCTGAATATCGTGCTTGGAGCCACTTTTGTTGTTTTTCAAGCCAATGAATATTCCTCGTTGTTAAAACGGATAGTCAGTTTCCTATACAGGGGTATTAGACAAGGCAGTTCTAATAGTGTACCCTTTTTTTTTATCTAGTCTTAGGAGTTATGAGCTGTTGTATTTATTAGTATGGGACGTGATCGTCTCTTACTAGGCTGCTAGCTATCAATACAAACTGGATACTTTCCAAATATAACAATGTTCCAAATGAAGCTAGGAACGTTACCTGAAAATGCTTAGACTCTGTTACTGAGTCACTGGTATAAATTCTACCTATAAATGACACATTTAGCATATTCAATCTAACAAAAAATGAAACTAATTTCAAAATTTTTAGTTTCTTTTTGTAATTGGAATTAAAAAATTAAAATTATTGCTCGGACAATATAAACATTTTTGCAATTTACACAATAAGCATAGCGATTCTGAACTGAAAACTAAAATGAAATTTATTTTGTATTTTTTTTTATTTATGGAAATATTGCTATATGAAATATATTTCCATAATAAATTATTTTTATAAAATATAAATTTTATTTTAGGTTTCAGTTCAGACTCGCTATAGTTATTTTGTAAACTGCAAAAATATTTATGTTTTCTGAGCAACAATTTTAATTTTTTAGTTCAAATTAGAAAACACCTGAGAATTTTTAAACTAGTTTGATTTTTTGTTAGATTTGATATACTAGATAAGTGATTCATGGATATAATTCATACCAATGACTTCTGTAATAGAGTCTAATCTTTTCCAGGGAACGTTCCTAGCTTCATTTGGAACGTGGATATATTTGGAAAGTATTTTATTTAAAAAACGAAAAAAAGGAAGCAGTGTTTAAAAAAGGTGTTTTATAATAAAGAACGAACTTTTGCCTATAATAGATTAGATACTCAACTTAATTATAGTTAATAATATAGTAATGAAATGGTTCCGGGTTGCAGCGGTAGCTAGCAACCTAGTAAGAGACGATCACGTCCAATATTAAGAAATATAAAAACCCCTAACTCCTGAGAAAAGAGTCAGATCTAAACAAAAATTACACTATTAGAACCACCCTGTCCAACACCCTTATAAGGAAACTTATCACTCTTTGGCTTGAATAACAAAGAAAATATATTGGATTGAAAATCAAGAAAATTGACTTTAACCACGTTATTCTCCACAAACGGGATATTTTTTTTCTTTCCGCTTGATTTTCCTCCTCAACTAGCTGGGCACTGGAAAATCATAGAGAGCTGTATAATAGCTCATTTTAAAGTAAATTGCAACATCTAGTCACTTTTGTAATTAAAATAAAATACTTTTTATCCGGGTTGCAGCGGTAGCTAGCAACCTAGTAAGAGACGATCACGTCCAATGTTAAGAAATATAAAAACCCATAGTTCCTAACAAAGGAGTCAGATCAAAACAAAAAGTACACCATTAGAACCGCCTTGTCCGAAACCCCTGTATAGGAAACTTTCTGTCCCTTGGCTTGAACAGCAAGGGAAATATATTGGCTTGAAAATCAAGAAAAGTGGCAGCTACTACAACATTCTGCCTAAACGAGATATTTTTTTCTTTTTTCTTTTTTTCTTTTCCACAGATAGCTTGGCACTGGAACATCGTAGAGGGTTGTTCAATAGCTCATTTTAAAGTAAATTAATTGGCTTAAAAACCTTTTGTAACTAAAATAAATTATTTCTAAAAGAGAATAAATTTTTCCACCAAAAACTGC
>NW_028299629.1:0-1000 GCF_049724085.1 Artemia sp. Qi Xiang Cuo
GGGCGAAATCTTCCAGGGGATATTTTCCAAAGGGGAAATTTTCTGGAGGAATTTTTTGGGAGGAGCTTTCCAGGGATAAATTTTTGGTGGGACGCCTGGCACCTTGATCAAGGACTAAAATTGTATTGAACTATTTCTCGGCACCCATAACATCCTCCCCATTCCCCAAAAAATATCTGTTATTCTTGTTGAAGAGAATAATTTCCTGAGAGTTTCGAGCCAATAGAAATGGTGATTGCCAAACAGTAGAGCCATTTGAAAAAGCCAGGAAAAAATCATGCATGGAAGGCGTATGATTCACACACACACACACACACACACACACACACACACACACACACACACACACACACACACACACACACACACACACACACACACACACACACACACACACACACACACACACACACACACACACACACACACACACACACACACACACACACACACACACACACACACACACACACACACACACACACACACACACACACACACACACACACACACACACACACACACACACACACACACACACACACACACACACACACACACACACACACACACACACACACACACACACACACACACACACACACACACACACACACACACACACACACACACACACACACACACACACACACACACACACACACACACACACACACACACACACACACACACACACACACACACACACACACACACACACACACACACACACACACACACACACACACACACACACACACACACACACACACACACACACACACACACACACACACACACACACACACACACACACACACACACACACACACACACACACACACACACACACACACACACACACACACACACACACACACACACACACACACACACACACACACACACACACACACACACACACACACACACACACACACACACACACACACACACACACACACACACACACACACACACACACACACACACACACACA
>NW_028299630.1:0-1000 GCF_049724085.1 Artemia sp. Qi Xiang Cuo
TCGCTAGTGGTGCACTCACTCTCAGTAAGAGAATTGTAAAAAGCTTCAATGGGCGGTAGTGACACCTCATCTAGCCTCGAGGAAGAGTTGTAATAATCATATGGATATATGCCCTTACACGTTAATAAATAATTCATTTTATCTTCGGGGAAGCGCTGTTTGAGGAGGGGGAAGCTATCAAAATTGTCACTTTTCTGCACCTGAATCAATTGACTTAAGGATTTGGGGAAGAAGCTGAATGAGTCTAAAAAACGGATTTTATTCAGGCAGGTGTTACCCTTGTCAACTGTTTTCCACATGAATTCTAGCAGCAGTAGCTTCTCCGATGATTTGGGTATGATATTATGTGAAAAAGAACCATTTATCCATGTGTCATCCACAACTCCTCCCTTGGCGAGACGGGCCAACGTTGGTAGAACGAACTTTAATTTGGACTTGGAATTTTGTATAAAAACAGGCACGAAATATTGCTGTCTAACGTTTAAGTTGCGTGACTAGTGTTCTACCCCTCTAAAATTATTCCCTCCCGATGTAATTTCCTGCCACAAATGATCATGGTCGATCACCTTCCTCCTCCCCCCATTCCCAACACCATCATCAAATTCCTCCTTGCAAACCCAACACATTTTACGATTTTTAATGGCCGCTATGTCATCTGGTGATAAGAGCATAAGATAGTTTGTATAACGAAGGCGCGAAATTGCACCGTTCGGTGGTTTGATTAGACTGACCACTGCCGAGCGCATGCAGTCTTCACCGTCACTCAACATCTCCACTACATCCAGAACTTGCATGGTATTATTGGAATCTCGTTGCGCGTGAGCGTAAGAGACCCCTATGGCTTCATGTATTTTAACACGATTTGAATTTGACGGATCACACACGCCTGTCAGTTTAGCTTCGCAGTCTAAAGCGATCTTATTGCTCTGCAGGAGTATGTTTTGAAAATGTTTAAAACGTAATATCGCTCTATCTCCGCTTATCGTCTCCACAGCCAGGT
>NW_028299631.1:0-5000 GCF_049724085.1 Artemia sp. Qi Xiang Cuo
CCTGGGACCCTGTCTAGTTGCTCATGTAACTGTAAGTAAAATTAATCTGAGTCACTAGTATCTCCGTCAGTCGGTTCTACAGGGGCATATACTACTATAACTGATACCCTGATCTTGTTAGTCATTAAATGAGCAATTAGTATTCTATTATCAATACCTTCCCAGCCTAAACAAGACTTAGCAGCTTCCTTATTCATCATGAGCCCTAGTCCCTGTCTTTGCGGTGCATTAAAGGAAAAAAAATTCATACTTATCAATTGTATATGTTGATGTGTATACATTTGATTGTTTGCAAGGTCATACACCTGGGCACGCATATTTACGTAACCAGTCTTGCCCAACAATACAACCTCATACCCACTTAAGTCGCTAATTACATTGGTACTTGCTTGAAAAAAAAGCAACAATACACTGACTAGGCAATCTTATGGTAAGTGCTTCTCTGAAGCGAGCAATTTTGCGACAAGCCTGCAGCCATAACTTTTACCAAAAGACGTGGTACTTGTATCATTCGATCCATTAGCTTTAGATCCATCCATTCACCGAGTAGAAAAAAGATAGTGCTTAGATTTTTCCTTAGAGAAGGATTTGTTTGCTATAAAAAACTTTTTTGCTTTTAAAAACTTTTTTTTAAAAAACTTTAAAAAAGATTTTTCCTTAGAGAAGGATTTGTTTGCTTTAAAAAACTTTTTTGCTTTTAAAAACTTTTTTTTAAAAACTTTTAAAAAGATTTTTCCTTAGAGAAGGATGTGTTTGCTTTAAAAAACTTTTTTGCTTTTAAAAACTTTTTTTTTAAAAACTTTAAAAAAGATTTTTCCTTAGAGAAGGATTTGTTTGCTTTAAAAAACAGAAAATCGTCTTTTATTAAACGATTTTCAACCAATTTTCAACCTTGTTTAAATCCTAAAGACTGTAAATCAAATCTAAAAATACAATTTGGTAGACAGATAGAACTAAATCTCAGCTATGATGTGATGGCAAAGTTTTCACCTTTCGTTGAGACAATCAAGCCTTAGGAGAGCAGAAAAATACCATATCGAAGCTTTCACAGGGAACATGTCTCCCATTTTGCATACAAGTCCAGTGGAGATTCTTTGTCACGGAGTCAACCCAAAAGTCGCGGTCATCCCCATTGCAATTCCAGCGGGCTTTCCCAGTAGGCAAAGCTTATATAATATGAATAATCTTAGTTGCCCAATTGCCTGCAAGTCCTGTGAACATACTCAGTCATAAATTTTAGAAAACATTTTAATTGAGGTCTCCAATTGCCTTCAAATGGCTCATGCAACTAATGGACTAATTGAATTACCCTTACTCCATACCTATCAAACTTAGTTCCGCCCTAGGATGGATGGATGATAGACTGTCTATCAACAAGCGAAATGGCATCATTTTTATACAATTCTGAAAAAGACTTTTGCCAGCTTTGCCTCTCACTCAGACATCTGTCTTGGTTCTTTCTTGGTTTTTTGTTTTTTTTTCAATTATCCATGGCTCTCAACTTTTTCATCACAGTCCACCAAATTGATTTTAATTCAAAAATCACCGGACTTGGTATTGAATTTTCTTCATGTCGCTTCGAAGAATGAGAGCAGCTTGGTGGTGAGTATGACGGTTTTTTTTTTCTGTTTATGTGTTCGTCTGGTTTTATTAGTGTTCTTCGACTAGTTGAATGTTGCATACAGATCAATTAATCTTCTACCAACGTTTAATATTTTATTTTATTTTTATGAAGTGATAAAAAAGATGGCAAAAAATTCACTATCCTTATAAAAGAAAAATCAATACCTTTAACTTTAATTTTTTAAAGAACATGCAATTTCTCGTAATAACGAAAAGCGAATACATAACGGTAAGTCAAGGAATTTTAGGCAATCTTTTACTTCTACAAAATTATTTAGAAGGGTTAAAACCTGCCATACCGTTTGCAGCACGGCATTTCAACAAACCTTTGCATGATTTAAAGTCATGTCATATTTCTTGGACATTTATTCAAAAATGAATGTTTGAATTTCACTTAATGTCAGCTGTGAAACTGTAAGGCTTATAAATAAGACGTGAAGCACTAAAAAGTTTGAGTCACGAAAAGCATTTTTATAATTTGTCTTTTTTGCTCCAAGTCAGTAACTCTTTCAGATACTCACCATCATGTCACTGTAGTATGATATACTAAGGAGGAAGTTGAGCTAATGGCTGGCAAGAAAATATACTTGAAATTAATTATCAAGATTTGAAAATAATAAGAATACATAACAAAAAAATAAGAAAAAAAACTAAAATAAATCCAATCGTAAAATGAAAACGAGAATATATCAAAAGCTCAAATGAATGTTTTTCCAGGGATAGCATGACCTCCAGAGCCATTGGGACAAGGGCCGTAAATAACACAAATTACCAGTTATTCACACATACGATTTGCAATGAAAAGGGAGATTTTTTGGTGTTGGGTGTGCGATTGGTTCGAAACTTTAAGAGACCGATTTCTAGTTTAAAAGGATCAAACGTTTCATGGCGGGATTTGGAAAGGCTAGGGGGTCCACAAACAGAATAAAAAAAAACAATAACTGTTTGAAAAGAAAAAAAATTACAAAGGGAAACCCCGCTACCTTTACTGATTCCAATGCAAACAATTAACGTAAATAATTGTCCAGCGCCTAGGAAAAATAGCTAAAAATCAACATAATATCCATTCCACGGAGCATTCGACGGGCAGGGGCGAAGTAAGGCTGTGATTATTATTTCGAACAAAAGCTGCTTTCGAAGAAAAATAGAAAATAATCGACAAATGGGAAAAATCGGCATCGTTTACTGATACCAATGCAAAAAGGAACACTTACTACCCAATACGTAGTAAAAAGAATATATACAGTAGCAACAAAGGCTATATACTGTCCATAAAAAAAATGCGACACAGACCTAAAACCACACAGGATTCATACCCCGCCTCCGCGCATGCGCCATTACAATTTTTTCCGATGTACACATCACGATGAGCTTATGGCAACTGAACTAAGGTTCTGACGTATTATGGTTGCAGCGGCCGCTGCAACCTAGTAAAGAGTGAACCACAGCCCATACTAATCAAAAGTTGAAAAACGTGTTTTCAAAAGAAACTGTCTAGTGAGAAAAAATCCAAATTTGACACTGAATTAGGAATGGTAACTGTTTTGGTTAATTTTAGAAGTAAAAGCTTATTGCGAAAAGAAATTTACGATGATTTCTAAAAAGAGCCAGAAAACCCTTGAAAATGGCGTCGAATTGAAATAAAAAGTGCACCATTGGAATCAGTATGCTCGAAAACCTTTTCGTAGGATAGTTACAGTTCCCCACCTTGAACACCATGGAAAATGACTTTTTTCCATGGATAGCACTAATCTGTCTCCCTTTTTGTTCTAGAAGGTCTAGGGGGTGGCCAGAGCATCATAGAGAGATGTCTAATAGGTTATTAACAAGGGAATGAAACTTGCAAGTGCTCTTTTCGAGTGACCGAAAAGATTGGAGGGCAAATAGCCCCCTTCCTAGAGGCCCCCTCTCCCCCTCCAACTAGTCGTATAAAAATTTTGAGATAGCCATTTTGTTTAACATAGTTTAAAGGTCCTATATATATATGGCTTTGATGATGATATGGCCCTCCATAGTCCCTGGGGAAGGGCTATATGTGGTATCGGGCGCATCGATATCACGCATATCGGTATCGTGCGTATTGGTATCGCATGTATCGTATCGGGAATATCGGTATCCACTGTTGTTTTTGTTTAGTCATTTTCTAGGCTCATTTTTTTAAAGCATGTCCCGGCAAGGTATCATCGTTGCAGCGGCAGCTGCAACCTAGTAAAGAGCGAACCACAGCCCATAGTAACCAAAATTTAAAAAACGCGTTTTGAAAAAAACTGCCTAGTGAAAAAAATTCCCATCTGACTGACTCAGGAATGCTAACTATTATTTCGGTGCGTCTTAAAAGTAAAAGTTTATTGTGAAAAGAAATTTATGTTGATTTCGAAAAAAAGCCTCACACCCCTCGAAAATGGCGTCATATCAAAATGAAAAGTGTACCATTAGAATTAACATGGCCAAAACCTTGTACAGGGAAGTTACCGCTACCCTCCCTGAACAACAGTTAAAATCACTTTTTTGCATCGGTAGCACTGATATGTCTCCCGTTTTTTTGTTGTTTTTTTTTCGTTTTTTTCAACAGGTCTAGCGGGCTACCAGAACATCATAGAGAGACTCTTAATGACTCATTCAAAAGCTATTTCTCATATCTATGTTATTTTTTAAAATTCTGCCATCTGCAAGTGCCACATGGCACTAAAATGGCACTTTTTGTGCTATTTCTCAAAGGGTGGCACTAGCAGGCTACCAGAATATCTTTGACAGCTCTCTTATAGCTCATATAAAAGATATTGCACATGTCTACGTCTTTCATATAAATTCCACCATCCTCATGTTCAAATGGCACTAAAAATGGCACTTTTTGTGTCGTGTCTCAAGTGGAAAAGCTTCAGGAAAAAAAAATTGATTTCCAACAAAATGTTTTGCTCGAATTCAAACAAATCAAAAAAAAATCCAATTTTTCTGTTGGAATTGTGACTTGCTTATTTAATTTAAACAAGTCACAAAAAATCCAATTTTTCTGTTGGAATTGTGACTTGCTTATGGAATTCCAGCAAATTATTGAAATTATTAAGATTTATGTACTTTTCAGTAGAAAAAATGTAATTTTCACCGTAAGTAGGCTATATCAATCAACACGGATTGAAATTCGACAGTAGTTTGAAGTTTCTTGAATATCATTTTAAATTTGACTTTATCATTTTAAATTGAAAGTAATATGTTCAGTATAAGTTCAATTCAAATATTTGAATTATAGCAGAAAAAGGAGAAAGCTAATTGAATTTTGAGTATAAAAAGATAATTATAAAAATAAGGAAATATATTTTTACTTGGAAATAAGTTGAGCTTTCGTGTCTGCAAAATGAACACGCAGAGATTGATGTACA
>NW_028299632.1:0-5000 GCF_049724085.1 Artemia sp. Qi Xiang Cuo
AAAAATAATAATACATTGTGCCAACATCGTTCTTTACATAGTTAGCGCTATTGCACTGCCTAAGATAAGAAGCTCTTTAAGGTACTTTTTATAGGTGAAGAGTATAGGATTGAGGATTGGATTGGGCAGTATAGGATTGGGCATAGAGTATAGAGTATAGGATTGGGCAGCCCAATAATATATGGAAATAGTTTCTATTTGTTTTAAGTTTCAATGGTGCTCCTGAAAAAACTCACAGTTGATAAAACCTTGTTTCTTTTATTAAATATACACAAGCATCTATGATCACCTTCAATGGAAAAAAAAAATCATGTATTTTTAGATGGGTACTTGTAATAATAGGCAGCGCAATAGCGCTGCCTAAGTTAAGAAAAATGTTGGCACAATGTATTATTTATTTATTTATTTTTCTCAGTTTTAGACCAGAGCAATTCGTATCGAAGGAGTTGTCGTAAAAGCTTGGGAAAAGGCTCATTTGATTGGACATTGGAAGGGCTTGTGCCCATTTTAATAGTCAAAAGTGATTGGAAGGCAATTAACATCCCTTCCACACCCACCATTTCGCCAAGCACGCCCAATCAAAATTTTGAGGTAGCCATTTTGTTCAACGTAGTTGAAAGATCTGGAAATTATGTCTTTGAGGAGGACACTCCCCCAAAGCCCTCAGGGCAAGGGTTGTAATTTATGCCCTAGGGGCATATAAGGTATTTATTGAAAGCGTTGTCGTAGAAACTTCAAAAAGGCTCATTGAATTGGAAATTCAAAGCGCTAGTGCCCTTTTTAATAGTCGAAAGTGATTGGAGGGCAACTAACCCTCTCTGACGCACACCTTTTCCAAAAATATATCCAATCAAAATTTTTAGATAGCAATGTTGTTAAACCTAGTTGAAAGTTCTGGAAATTTGTTCATTTAGGATAAAAAGTCAGCACAGCCATCAGGGCAAGGGTTGTAAGTAATGCCCTGGGGGCATGTAAGGTTTCTTATAGAAAGCTCTGTCGTAAAAAATTCAAAAAGGGCTCATTCAATTAGAAATTTAAATGGCTAGTGCCTTTTTTAATAGTTGAAAGTGATTGGATGGCCACTGACCCCCCTCTCACGACCACCGTTTCCCCAAACACTTGCAATCAAAATTTAGAAATATCCATTTTGTTTCACGCAGTTGAAACTTTTGGAAATTAGGTCCTTGAGGATGATAACCACCTGAGAACCCTCAGGGCAAGGTTTTTAAGTTATACCCTGGAGGTATATAAGTTTTTATAGCAAGCTTTAACGTAGAAACTTCAAAAAGGGCTCATTTGATAGGAAATTGATAGGGCAACTAACCCCCCTCTCACGCTCACTATTTCCTCAAAAAAATCCAATAAAAACTTCGAGATTGCCATTTTTTCAATGTAGTTGAGGGTTAAAGAAATTAGGTCTTTAAGGATGACAATCCCGGAGAGCCCTCAGAATAAAAGTTTTAAATTAGGCCGTGGGGGCAAATAAGATTTTTACAGAGAGTGGTGGTGTAGAAACTTAAAAAGGGCTCATTCGATTGCGAACTTGAGAGAGCTAGCGCTCTTTTTAATAGTCGAAAGTGATTGAAGGGCAACAAGCCCCCCTCTCACGCCCACCATTTCCCCAAACACATCCCATCAAGATTTTGAGATATCCATTTTGTTCAACGTAGTTTAAAGTTCTGAAAATTAGGTATTTAAGTATGAAAACCCCATAAAAAGCCCTCAGGTCAAGGGTTGTCAGTTATGCCCTAGGGCCATATAAGGTTTTTATAGAAAGTTTTGTCACAGAGCTGTGTTGGCATCACGTGGCTTGGTTCTGCGGTGAGTTGTTAGTAGTAGTAGTAATAGTTGTTGCAGAAACTTCAAAAAGGGCTCATTCGATTGGAAATTGAAAGGCCTAGTTCCCTTTTTAATAGTCGAAAGTGATTGGAGGGCAACTAACCCCCTCTCACCCCCACCATTTTCCCGAATACATTCAATCAAAATTTTTAGATAGTCCTTTTGTTCAACGTAGTTCAAAGGTCCAGAAATTATGTCTTTGAGGATGATAAACCCCCCACACCCCGCAGGACAAAGGTTATAACTTATGCCCTAGGGGGGCATATATTGTTTTTATAGAAAGTGTTGTCATAAAAGCTTCAAAAAGGGGTCATTACAATGGAAATTGAGAGGGCTATTGTCCTTTTTAATAGTCGAAAGTAATCGGAGGGAGATATGGCCATTTTGTTCAAAGTAGTTGAAAGTTCTAGAAACTATGTCTTTAAGTATGACAACTCTCCCCCCATAGCCCTCAGGACATGGTTCCTAAGTTTTGCCCTTGGGGCATATAAGGTTTTTATAGAAAGTTTTGTCATAGAAGCTTCAAAAAGGGCTCATTCGATTGAAAATTGAGAGGACTAGTGCCTTTTTTATTAGTCAAAGTTATCAAAGGGCAAATACCCCCCTCCCATGCCCATAATTTCCTCAATCACTTACAATCCAAATTTTGAGATAGCACTTTTGTTTAGCGTATCAGAAAGGTCTGGAAATTATATTTTTGAGGGTAAAAAAAATCCTTCCAGCCCTCAGGGCAAGGGTTGTAAGTTATGCCCTGGGGGTATATAAGGTTTTTATAGAAAGCATGGTCATATAAACTTCGTAGAGGGCTCATTGGATTGGTAATCAGACGCTCTAGTGCTGTTTTTAAGAGTCAAAGTTTTTGGAGGGCAGTTACCCCCTCCTCCCACTCATATCGTATTGTTCTGAAATGCATCTAATAAAAATTTAGAGATATCAATTCTATTCAAAATAGTCTAAATATCATATAACAAGGCTCTTGGGATTAAAACAAACCCCAGAGATTAGGGGTAAGGATTGTAAGTTATGTCCAGGGGTATTTAAGGTTTTATGGAGGGGTGTTTAGAAGAGGCTCAGTCTTTCTCCCTGAAAAAGACTATGTCAATATAAAACGAACAGAAATTTATTTAAAAAAATTTCCGCAAAATAAGTTTTTCAAAAAAAAAGTTAAGAACTCCATTAAACCAAAAATGAACAAAAACAAAATCAAATTATCTACCAAGCATACAACTACCACAAATCTATATCAACCGACAGCTAAATCTTTAAAACCTGACTTAATCTCAATATAAAAAAATTCAGAGATTTCTACCTCATTTCTGATCAAACCACTTCAGACATTGTATGCAAGACGATGAGCAATATAAAGGGCAAGGCTATCTCTCCCCATCTGTTTCATGTTCAGCCTCTCCACCCTGTATCCTGGAATATCTAAAAGTATATCCTTATTTGAATCCAGAAAATTTTCATATAATCCAATAGCTAACGATCACTAACCCACTAACTATCCGTCTCAGCTCATCAAAAGACGAACAAAGTCCCTAAATGTTAAGATGAAGTACAGAGAAAATACCATCTCGTTTAGAGGAGGCAGAACCATTTAATTGCGAAACGTAATTACTTTTATAAGCCAAATTAGGATCATTATTCTTCTGATTTCTACTTCCAACTGAATTATTAATTATACTTTCAATATCTAAGGATTACTAACTTTGATAAATCTAAAACTATTAAGGGTTTTAGGAATTAATTACATATTAAACAATCAATCCAAATTCATTTGTTCTTTTCAGAAATCTTGTTTATGAGGGTGTTTTTTTTGTTATTTTATGAGAAACAAAAAAAACATAGCTCGAGGCGAGTAGAGAGGGAGGTGCTACTCGTGTCACGCACCCCTGCTGCCACCTACAACTGTTTTTTACATAATTTATGTCTGTTTGTTGTCAGTGAGAATGAAAAAACAGGAATTTTGTCACTTTTATGGATGTTTCTATGGATGGTTATGTGTGTAGGTCAATTTATTTGAGGTTTTTCATGGATGTCAACAGTAATTTATGGATGTTCTTATGGTTTTTGTCAGTGAGAATTTGAAAAAAGGAACTTTCTCACTTTTATGGATGTTTTTAGGGTTTTTGTCAGTGAGAATGAAAATACACGAACTTTCTCACATTTATGTATGTTTTATGGTTTTTGTCAGTGAGAATGGAAAAACAGAAACTTTCTCACTTTGATGGATTATTGAGTCTAATGGGGGCAGGTCAATGACACTTCCTTCATGTTGTTGTGTGTATGCTCGAGGCGAATGTTATGAGTTTTCAGGAAACAGTTAAATCACGTGTTTCCTTCTCAGCAAATCAGCGAGTCGGATACATATTAGCGGCGGAGGGAATATAAGGAAATGATTTTTGCTATAGTTTCTATTAGTCTGTGAATAGAATTCAAAGGAGTGAAAAAAACAGTTTTGACTTCAATCATTTGAATATATATTTGTGTTGATGGCGAGTGGACTGTTTACCGTCTTAGAAGTTGATAGTGGAGTTGAAGGTAATAATAAAAGAGCACCAAACATTGCGGTGGAAATTACGAGAGGATCGCGGCTTCGTCTGGAATGGGATGCAGTATATGCAAGATATGTGATATCCTTGACCAAAATTAAAATGGGAGATCAATTATGTTTCGCCGCTAAAGTTGATATAGCACATGTGAATAGACTTCAATGTGCTTTAAGTGCATTAGTGAAACATATCGAAGACAATAAACTCTATCGCTAATTGTACATGCATAGTATTATTGATGTTATAATTATTCAATAAAATTGTTTCGAAATCGAAAATGTCCCCTTTCTTTTCTGATTAGGACTAATGAATCTGGGTTAGTCTAGAGTCAGCAGTCAGAGTGAAAGGACTGAAAAATGAATAAATTTGAGAAAGAGAGAATTAGATCAAATCTAGTGTTTATGGAAAAACATTTGATTTTGGATGATGATTTTCTCGAGTTATCTCTTCAATGCAGGATATTCTCTCAGGGAACACTTGAAAATCTAATTAAAACTGATTCTCCCCCATTGAACTATTGTGTGAAACTTTTAAAATATGATTCAAATGGTTATGCTTAATTTATTGATATTTTAATTGGAACAAAGCAGAATCATATTGTAGATATAC
>NW_028299633.1:0-5000 GCF_049724085.1 Artemia sp. Qi Xiang Cuo
TACCTTCAAGCATAGCAAGAAAGTCACTTTAGATATACAAATCAACAAAGACAAATACTTTGACTTACAAACACCAACCCAGAAATGCGAACAAATAGAATCAGACATACCAACAGAGAAAGACAGGCACTTTAGATAAACAAACCAACAAAGACAAATACTTGGACTTGCAAACACCAACCCAGACATGCAATCAAATAGAATCAGACATGCAAACAGAGAAAGACAGGTACTTTAGATATACAAACCAACAAAGAC
The DNA here is from genome assembly GCF_049724085.1 of Artemia sp. Qi Xiang Cuo. Classification (NCBI taxonomy): domain Eukaryota; kingdom Metazoa; phylum Arthropoda; class Branchiopoda; order Anostraca; family Artemiidae; genus Artemia; species Artemia sp. Qi Xiang Cuo. Next base: position 259 of record NW_028299633.1, read on the forward strand.
AAAAACTTGGACTTGCAAACACCAAGCCAGACATGCAAACAAATAGAATCAGACATGCAAACAGATAAAGACAGGCAATTTAGATATACAAACCAACAAAGACAGATACTTGGACTTGCAAACACCAACCCAGACATGCAAAAAAATAGAATCAGACATGCAAACAAAGAAAGATAGGCAATTCAGATATACAAACCAACAATGACAAATACTTGGACTTTCTAAAACCAACCCAGGCATGCAAACAAACAGAATCAGACATGCAAACAGAGAAAGACAGGCACTTTAGATACACAAGATATACAGATATACAAGATATACAAGCATGCATAGTGAGAGAGAAAGACAAAGTCGACCGGCGGCGATTTTCCGGCGCGTATGGTTAGGTTAGGCTAGATTAAGTTAGGTTAGGACAGGTTAGCCTACGTACTGGCGCGTACGTAGGCTAATCTAACCTAACTTAACCTAACCTAGTCTAACCTAACTTAATATAACCTAACCTAACCTAACTTAACCTAACCTAATCTAACCTAACTTAATCTAGCCTTGGACTTGCAAACACTAACCCCGACATGCAAAGAAATAGAATCAGACATGCAAACAGAGAAAGACAGGCACTTTAGATATACAAACCAACAAAGACAAATACTTGGACTTGCAAACACCAGCCCAGACATGCAAACAAATAGAATCAGACATGCAAACAGAGAAAGACAGGCACATTAGATATACACACCAACATAGACAAATACTTGGACTTTTAAACACCAACCAAGACATGCAAACAAATAGAATCAGACATGTAAACAGAGAAAGACAGGCACTTTAGATATACAAACCAGCAAAGAGAAATACTTGTACTCGAAAACACCAACCAAGACATTCATAAAAATAAAATCATAAATGTAAACAGAGAAAGAAAGGTATTTTAGATATACAAACGAACAAAGACCAAATACTTAGATTTGTAAACACCAACCCAGACATGTAAACAAATAGACTTAGACATGAACAGAGACAGAGAAACAGAGAAAGACAGGCACTTTAGATATAAAAACCAACAAAGAAAAATACTTGGACTTTCAAACACCAACCCAGACATGCAAACAAGTAGAATCAGACATGCAAACTGAGAAAGACAGGCACTTTAGATATACAAACCAACAAATAAAGATACTTAGACTTGCAAACACCAACACACACATTCAAACAAGTAGGATCATAAATGCAAACAGAGAAAGATAGGTATTTTAGAAATACAAACGAACAAAGACAAATTCTTGGATTTGTAAACACCAACCCAAATATGAAAACAAATAGACTCCAACATGCAAACAAAAAAAGACAGGCACTTTAGATATACAAACCATCAAAGACAAATACTTAGACTTGCAAACACTTACCCAGACATGCAAACAAATAGAATCAGACATGCAAACAGAGAAAGACAGGCACTTTAGATATACAAACTGACAAAGACAAATTCTTGGACTTGCAAACATCAACCCAGACATGCAAACAAATAGAATCAGACATGCAAACAAAGAAAGACAGGCAGTTTAGATATACAAAGCAACAAAGAGAGATACTTGGACTTGCAAACACCAACCCAGACATACAAATAAATAGAATCAGACATGCAAACAGAGAAAGACAGTCACTTTAGATATACAAACCATCAAAGACAAATACTTGGACTTGCAAACACCAACCCAGTCATGCAAACAAAGAGAATCAGACTTGCAAACAGAGAAAGACAGTCACTTTAGATATTCAAACCAACAAAGACAAATACTTGGACTTGCAAATACCAACCCCGACATGCAAACAAAAAGAATCAGACACACAAACAGAGAAAGACAGGCACTTTTGATATACAAACCAACAAAGACAGACTTAGATATACAAACCAACAAAGACAAATACTTGGACTTGCAAACACCAACCCAGACATTCAAACAAAAAAGAATCAGACATGCAAACAGAGTAAGACAAGCACTTTAGATATACAAACCAACAAAGACAAATACTTGTACTTGCAAACAGAAACCCAGACATGCAAACAGATAGATTCAGACATGCAAAGAGAGATAGAAAGGTACTTTACATATAGAAACCACCACAGACAGTTGACTTTACTTGAAAAAACCAACAAATAAATGAAAAAATATTTAATCTTACCTGAAAACAGATAAATACAGCCACTTTATATCTACAAACAACAAAAGACAAATACTTGGACTTTCAAACACCAACCCAGACATGCAACCAAATAGACTCAGACATGCAAACAGAGAAAGACAGGCACACTAGATATACAAACCAACAAAGACAAATATTTGGACTTGCAAACACAAACCCAGACATGCAAACAAATAGAATCAGACATGCAAACAGAGAAAGACAGTCACTTTAGATATACAAACCAACAAACACAGATACTTGGACTTGCAAACACCAACCCAGACATGCAAACAAATAGAATCATACATGCAAACAGAGAAAGACAGGCACTTTAGATAGACGAACCAACAACGACAAATACTTGGACTTGCAAACACCAACCCGGACATGCAAAAAATAGAATCAGACATGCAAACAGAGAAAAACAGGCGCTTTAGATATACAAACCAAGAAAGAGAGATACTTGGACTTGCAAACACCAACCCAGACATGCAAAGAAATAGAATCAAACATGCAAACAGAGTAAGATAGTCACTTTAGATATAATAACCAACAAAGAAAAATACTTGGACTTGCAAAACACCAACCCAGGCATGAAAACAAATAGAATCAGACATGCAAACAGAGAAAGACGGTCACTTAAGATCCGCAAACCACAACATACATATACTTGCAATGGAAAACACCAAACCTGACATGCAAAAAAAAAGAATCAGACATGAAAACAGAGAAAGACAGGCACTTTACATATAAACAGCGATAACGAAAAATACTTGGACTAGCAAACACCACCCAATACATGTCAACAAATAGAATCAGACATGCGAACAGAGAAAGACAGGCACTTTAGATATACAAACCGACAAAGACAAATTCTTGGACTTGCAAACATCAACCTAGACATGCAAACAAATAGAATCACACATGCAAACAGAGAAAGACAGCCACTTTAGATATACAAACCAACAAAGACAAATACTTGGACTTGCAAACACCAACCATGACTTGCAAACAAATTGAATCAGACTTTCAAACAGAGAAAGACAGGCACTTTACATATACAAACAAACAAAGACAAATACTTGGACTTGCAAACACCAACCCAGGCATGCAAACAAACAAAATCAGACATGCAAACAGAGAAAGACAGGCACTTTAGATCTACAAACAAACAAACCCAAATACTTGGACTTGCAAATACCAACCCCGACATGCAAACAAAACGAATCAGACACACAAACAGAGAAAGACCGGCACTTTTGATATACAAACCAACAAAGACAGACTTGGATATACAAAACAAACAAAGACAAATACTTGGACTTGCAAACACCTACCCAGACATGCAAACAAAATAGAATCAGACATGCAAACAAAATAGAATCAGACATGCAAACTTTAGATATACAAACCAACAAATAAAGAGACTTGGACTTGCAAACAACAACCCAGAAATGCAAAGAAAGATAATCAGACATCCAAACAGAGAAATACAGGCACTTTAAATATAAAAAGCAAAAAAGACAAATAATTTGACTAGCAAAACACCAACCCAGACATGCAAACAAATAGAATCAGACATGCAAACAGAGAAAGATAGGCACTTTAGATATACAAACCAACAAAGACAAATACTTAGACTTGCAAACACCAACCCAGACATGCAAACAAATAGAATCAGACATGCAAACAGAGAAAAACGTGCACTTTAGATATACAAACCAACAAAGACAAATACTTTGACTTGCAAACACCAACCCAGACATGTAAACAAATAGAATCAGACATGCGAAAAGAGAAAGACAGGCACTTTAGATATACAAACCGACAAAAACAAATTCTTGGAGTTTTAAACCACAACCCAGACATGCAAAAAAATAAAATCACACATGCAAACAGAGAAAGACAGCCACTTTAGATATGCAAACCAACAAAGAAAAATACTTGGACTTGCAGACACCAACCATGACTTGCAAACAAATTGAATCAGACATGCAAACAGAGAATAACAGGCACTTTACATATACAAACCAACAAAGACAAATACTTTGAATTGCAAACAGCAAACCAGACATGCAAACAGAGAAAGACAGTCACTTTAGATATACAAACCAACAAAGACAAATACTTGGACTTGAAAACACCAACCCATACATGCAAACAAATAGAATCAGACATGCAAATAGAGAAAGACAAGTACTTTAGATATACAGACCAACAAAGACAAATACTTTGACTTGCAAACACCAAGCCAGACATGCAAACAAATAGAATCAGACATGCAAACAGAGAAAGAAAGGCACTTTAGATATACAAACCAACAAAGACAAATACTTGGACTTGCAAACATCAACCCAGACATGCAAACAAATAGAATCAGACATGCAAAAAAATAGAATCAGACATGCAAACAAAGAAAGATAGGCACTTTAGATATACAAACCAACAAAGACAAATACTTGGACTTGCAAACATAAAACCAGACATGAGAACAAATAGAATCGGACAAACAAACAGAGAAAGACAGGCACTTTAGATATACAAACCAACAAAGACAC
>NW_028299634.1:0-1000 GCF_049724085.1 Artemia sp. Qi Xiang Cuo
TCGCTCCTTACTTACAGTTAAAAAAACTTGTTTTTTTTTATTTAATTTCTGAACGTTTTTGAATTAATGCAGCTTTGATGTTGGCTCACCGTACGTGAATAAATGAAATTTGCATATTAATTTTACTTTTTTGGCTAAATGGCTTTCGCGTACTTTTGATCTGACGTAACTTACGAATTAACTTACGTAACCCTTGGTCCATACCTCGCTCTTTACGCCAAAGTTCAAATTTTCTTCCAGTTTTCTAAGAATGGCCCCTTAACCACAAATGCCGTTAATTAGAATAAATAGCTCTGATGAAACTAAAAAAAAAAAAAAAATTAGCGCAAAGAGCAAGGTAATGACTAAGGGGCAACCCAATTATGTACTTATTGATTTCTTTTTGTTTTAAGTTTTGGTGTTGCTCCTTACTTTCAGTTGAAAGAATTGCATTTTTATTTAATTTCTTATTGTTTTTTAAATAATGCTGGGTATCCGACGCCCCCTTCATAGCAATGTCCCTTCCCCAGCGGTAAGCTCCTCCCTCGTAAAACTCGACCCCCTCCCCAACTACCAGAAAAATTTGCCCTGAAAACTTTTGTATACTTCCCAATAACCAATATTATATGTAAACATTGGACATAGTTCATAACTTGCAGACCGTCCCCTGCAGACTATAGAGGGGGTCATCCTCAAAGAGATAGTTATTGTATTTTTCGAATATGCTGAACAAAATGGCTATCAAAAAATTATGATACGGTGACTTTGGGAAAACAGTGAGCGTGGGAGGGGGCTTAGTTGCCCTCCATTCTTTTTGGTCACTGAAATGGGGCACTAGAACTTTTAATTTCCGTTCTGAATAAGCGAATCTATCAGTTTTCTGGTCTGCCCTAAGAAAATGTAATGATGCCTAGGATAAAGAAAAATACAAGGATCTTTGTGATTTTATGCTAACGTTATGTGGCCTGCCACACTCTTCAGCAGTTGCTGGAAGACAGTTTACGCTACTTGGTAACATCAA
>NW_028299635.1:0-1000 GCF_049724085.1 Artemia sp. Qi Xiang Cuo
TCACAAAATCGGTCACCTCGCTTCCCAGTGTACGTCTGAACCTTTATGCTCTAGATGTGCCTCAAGTGAACATCGTTCTACGCAAGATGAACCATGCAGACAGCCGACATTCTGCGTTGAAAAAAAAATCCGCAGTCACACGTGTTACAGTGTAAAATGTCCCTCAAACAGTAATCCACAAAAGAAAGGACATCTGAAGCTTCTGCAATTAAATGTTTATCGTGGAACATTGATGGCTCTTTCGCGAATAAAATTCCGATCTTAGATCTTGTTTTTGAGCAAAATGAAGTTGTCTGTTTACAAGAACATTTCGTCACAAGCCGCAGTAAAAGTATTCTTAGTTTTAATAGTTCAGTATCGGTTTATTCAGTTTCAGCGAAGCAGCTAAGTGGAAAAGGGCGACCCTCCGGTGGTATTGCCACTTTTGTTCGTTTGACTCTAAGATCTAGTGTACTTGAAGTCAATGATAATTTTCTGGCGATTCGTGTTGAGGGCTGTGTTTTTATTAATGTATATTTGCCAACAAATTACCATGATGAGCTTTCGGAGTGTGCTTTCACTTATTCTAGTGATAAACTCGGCCAGTGTATTATCCGTATTAGATCCTTAAGCCTTCAATGCATATTAGTTGGTGACTTTAATTGCGACTTGAATGAACCGCTCTTATCTAGGTCTTTACGTTCTACGTTGTTGCTTAGTATTTTTGGAGACCAGTTTGACCTCAAGTGCAAAGATTTAATTTTTACACACGTACACACCTCAATGTCCACATCACATCTCGATCACGTCGTTGCGTCCGCAAATCTCAGGATTTCACCTGTCAAGGTTGTGCTTGATTTTAAGCTGTCTGATCAATTACCAATAAGTTCTCAGCCGAGATTCCTTGCCACAGCTCAGATACACAAACGCAAACAACTTCAAAAACACTTCCTAGGTCTCGCCGTGATTGGCGTAAAGTTAACCCTGTTTTATTTCAAGAAGAAGCCGCCAGAGTCCTTAG
>NW_028299636.1:0-5000 GCF_049724085.1 Artemia sp. Qi Xiang Cuo
AACATGAAAACATTTCATGTTTTCGACCTTAAAAAGAAAATATGACTTTTGTTGACCAGCTTTTCTTTTCTTATATTATTTGCTTCACCAGTAAAGGTGACCGCTTATATTCACCAGCTTTTTAATTTTGAACGATTTGCCAGGGCTTTGCCGTAATATCAAAACAAAAAGTGATTTTGGCTTTCTTTGTCTATATCTAATATTTCTGCGCAAAGGATGTCTATTGAAATAGAACAGTAAATTATTCCTTCCAGCAAGATGTATTGCCTGACTTTGTTGATCGATTCAAGCGTCGCTGCTGAAGCAACTGTCACTTTTTTCCAAACAAGTTTTCTTTCTTTTCGACGCAGATTTATTGTTTGGCGAACACTAAGTGACGATCTTTTTCTTATTCTTTTATTCACATAAAGGATGGACAAAAGTAGATACTCAAGAGTAAAGGAGTGAAACGTACGAGGGCCCGTCAAGAATCTATACATTGGCAGAACGTTTGTGTCTTGCCATTTGATTTGCATTTGATTTTGTGTCTTGCCATGAACTTGGTCATTGCCATTTGATTTGGTTGTGGAAAACAATTCCAAAACGTAATCAAAACAATACTTCATGATAGTTCATTTTGAAACACTGATAGAACAACTTTACATTAGCAGCAGCAATGAATCAAAAACTAAAATTTGTCAAAAACATCGTATTTTTGCACATACAGACAGGGAACTTTCACAGAAAATTAATGTCCATTAGTTAAAACAGGCCTATTATAACGTGGCTGCACGAATAGGTTCGGGAAGGGGAGGGACTCGTGCATTGCTGGAATATCGAGTTTTTACGAACTGACTTTGATTTTATACGTTTTTCATGAAATCTGTCTATTTTTGGCTCTTTTAGAATAGTTGCCTTCCTCAGATATTGCATTTTGTGTACAGCTTTTTTCAAGCGCTGCGGTATACTTTTTGCGGGCCTTTGAACCATTGAGCCTGGTGGTTTTTGAGCGTTTGTTTAATTAATATGTGTTGACATTTTTGAATATATTAAATAAAAAAAAACAAGTTTTTTAAACTGAAAGTAAGGAGCGACATTAAAACTTAAGACGAACAGAAATTATTCCGTGTATGAAAGGGACTGTCCCCTCCTCAACGCTTCGCTCTTTACGCTAAAGTTTTTTATTGTTTTAAAAAATAAAGTTGTGAGACAGAGTCAAACTTTAGCGTAAAGAGCGAGGCGTTGAGGAGGGGACAGCCCCTTTCATATACGGAATAATATCTGTTCGTTTTAAGTTTTAATGTCGCTCCTTACTTTCAGTTTAAAAAACTTGTTTTTTTATTTAATTTCTGATTGTTTTTAGTTAATGCAGCTTTTATTTTGGCTCACTGTCATTGAATAAGTAAATAACATTTGCATAAAAATTTTACTTTTCTTTTGCTAAATGGATGTCTCTAAGTTTGGTTATGGCGTAATTTACAAATTAACTTACGAAACTAACTTCTATATTCGTATATTTTTCTTCTGGCAAAAAATACAAAGTTGCAGATTTTTGCAGATATGAGCTTGAAACCTATGTAATAGGGTTTTCTGATACGCTGAATCTGACGGTTTGATTTTCATTAAAATTCTTTCACTTGTAGGGGATGTTTCCCCCCTCTTTAAAAAATCGGGTAAATTTTCTCAGGCTCGTAGCCTTTGATGAGTAATACTAAACTTAATAAAATTTATATATATAGAATCAGCATTATAAACACATTCTTTTGATACATTTATTGACATCAAAATTCCGTTTTTAAAAGTTTCGATTACTATTGAGGCCGTATTGCTTGTTTTTTTTATTTTTTTTTATTACGTATAAGTAGAGATGCCATAATAACTCCGGTACCCACACCATATATGGGCATAGAACCACGTGGTTTATGGACTTTGTCAGTGAGAATTTGAAAAACAGGGACTTTCTCACATTTTTGTATGTTTTTATGGTTTTTGTCAGTGAGAATTTGAAAAAACAGGAACTTTCTCACATTTTTGTATGTTTTTATGGTTTTTGTCAGTGAGAATTTGAAAAACATGGTCTTTCTCACATTTTTGTATTTTTTTATGGTTTTTGTCAGTGAGAATTTGAAACAACCGGAGCTTTGTAACTTTTTTGAACTTTCTTATGGTTTTTGTGAGTGATAATTTGAAAAAACAGGAACTTTCTCAAATTTTTGTATGTTTTTATGTATTTGTTAAGTGATAATTTGAAAAACAGGAAATTTCTCACTGAGAAAACAATAAGACCCGAGGTCCTGTTACGAGTCAGAACACCTGTGCTGTCGACCTCAATTCACCTATCGTGAATCAATAATTCCCCTTAGAAACAACAAATTAATTTCCCCTATCTTGACAGATCAATCAATCAATGACATCATCTGTCAGACTTTAAAAATTGTCGCCTAGAAACATTTCTCCAGGAATAGATCCAAGTCATTAATGTCTTCGCCTCGGGAACAGTTCTACTGGCCGAACTCCAAAAGATATTAATAACCAAAGGCCATGGAAACAATTAGGCAAGAAACATCTTAGCGATGAATTGTTTTAGCGCGCGAATTGGTTTCATATTAATTTGAAATGCGTTAGCGCAGAGATGCCAATAACAAAGGAACACGCTGAATTTACGTTTAGGGATTATTTGGGCGAAACCGTTTTAGACAGGTTATGGAACTATTTCGGCGAAACAGATAGAGACATTTTAAAAGAAGATTTTTGAAGAGATTTTAGAAGAGAATTTAATGGTGAAACTCTGTGGTCGTTATAATACACAAGCTTCATTTGAACAGTGTTGTGAGGTCCTCTAACCCAACCCCAACGGGTTCCGATCCTCCTACCCCAACCCCGAATGAAGCCCCCGGTCCTCACAGCCCCCCAAGCTCCCAAAGGGCCACCGATGCCCCCAAAGGCCCACCCAGACCCCCAAAGGCCATCCCCAGGCTCCAAATGTCCCCCAGGCCCCCAACTGGCCCCCCGGACCCCCAAAGGCCCTCTCTGTGCCCCAAAGGTCCTCCTCCGGTCCCCAAAGGCCCATCGAGCTCCCAAAGGACCAACGGGGTCCCAAAGGCCCTCCACCGGTCCCCAAAGGCCCATCGAGCTCCCAAAGGACCAACGGGGTCCCCAAGGCCCTCCACCGGTCCCCAACAGTCCCCCAGACAGCCAAAGGCCCGCCCTGGGCCCCCCAAAGGCACACCAACCGCCCCAAGGTTCCCCAGTGCCCCCCAAGGCCCCCCCCGCCCCCCACATGCCATCCCCGGGCCTCCCCCACGCAATATTTATTTACCATCAGTTGTTATGATTTTAAAATTTATGCTTTTGTTTTCTAAAATCATCGCCTAAAATGCCTCAAACTGTTTCACCCAAAGAGACACAAACACAGAGACACACACACAGAGACACACACAGAGAAAAACACACAGAGACAAACACACAGAGACACATACACAGAGACACACACACAGAGACACACACACAGAGACACACACACAGAGACACACACACAGAGACACACACACAGAGACACACACAGGCTGTGGTTTACCTTGTCACAGTTACATTTTCATGATTTTTTCAAAGTTCATTTTGAATTTCTTTCTTTGAAATGAAAGAGTTGGACTATTTCAGAAGTGTTTGGTTGTGGTTTACCTTGTCACAGTTACATTTTCTTGATTTTTCAAAGTTCATTTTGAATTTCTTTAGTTGAAATACAAGAGTTGGAATATTTCAGTAGTGTTTGGTTGTGGTTTACCTTGTCACAGTTACACTTTCTTGATTTTTCAAAGTTAATTTTGAATTTCTTTTGTTGAAATGCAAGAGTTGGAATATTTCAGTTGAGTTAGTTTATGTTTTAACTTTTCAAAGTTACATTTTAATTAGTTTTAATTGTTCATTTTGAATTTATTTCGTTGAAGAGCAATAGTTGAAATATTTCAGATGTGTATGGTCTTGGATTACCTTGTCACAGTTACATTTTCTTGATTTTTCATATTTCATTTTGAATTTATTTATTTTAAAAGAAAGAGTTGGTCTATTTCAGTAGCGTTTGGTTGTGGTTTAACTTTTCACAGTTACATTATATTGGTTTTTCATAGTTCAATTTGAATTTCTTCTGTTGAAATGCACTAGTTGGAATATTTAAGTAGCGTTCGGTTGTGGTTTTACTTGTCACAGTTACATTTTCATGATTTATCAAAGCTCATTTTTAATTTATTTCTTTGAAAAGCAAGTGTTGGAATATTTCAGCAGTGTCGGGTTGTGGTTTAACTTGGCACAGTTAAATTTTATTGATTTTTCAAAGCTCATTTTGAATTTCTTTCGTTGAAAAGCAAGAGTTGGAATATATCAGTAGTGTTTTGATGTGGATTACCTTTTCACAGTTACATTTTATTGATTTTTCAAAGTTCATTTTGAATTTATTTCCTTGAAATGCAAGAGTTGGAAGATTTCAGTGATGGTTGGTTATGGGTGACCTTGTCACAGTTTCATGTTCATTATTGTTCAAAGATAATTTTTTATTTATTTCTTTGTAATGAAATATTTGGAATATTTAATTGGTGTTTTGTTATGGTTTACATTGTCAAAGTTAAATGTTATTGATTATTAAAAGTTCATTTTGAATTTTTTTAGTTGAAGTGCTAGAGTTTGACTATTTCAATAGTGTTGGGTCGTGGTTTACCTTGTCACAGTTACATTTTCTTTATTTTTCAAAGGTCATTTAGAATTTCTTTCGTTGAATTGCAAGAGTTGGAATATTTCAGTGGTGTTTGGTTCAGGTTTACCTTGTCACATTTACATTTTCCTGATTTTACAAAGCTCAGTTTGAATTTCTTTCCTTGAAGTGCAAGAGTTGGAATCTTTCATTGTGTTTGGTTGTGGTTTACATTTTCAATTTTAATAAAACTGGTTTTTTCAAAGAACATTTGATTTTCTTTTAATTAAAAACAATTGTCTGAATATTTCACTAATTTCTGGTCATGTTTGAACAT
>NW_028299637.1:0-5000 GCF_049724085.1 Artemia sp. Qi Xiang Cuo
AAATCATAGGTTTCAGACAACACACACCTAGGAAAGACTAAGAAATCCCACTCAGAAAAGCACGAAATAGTAATTTACATATCCCAAATCATAGGTTTCAGACATCATTTACCTATGAAAGACTAAGAAACCTTAGCTCAGAAAAGCCAGAAATAGCAAAACTACTCATCCCAAACTAGAAGTTTCAGACAACAAACGCCTATGACGGAATAAGAATCATAGCTCTGAAAAGTTCAAATAGCAACTACACATCCCAAATCATAAGTTTCAGACAACACACACCTATGAAAGGCTAAGAAATCTAGCTCAGAAAAGACAAAAAATAGCAAACCGCTCATCCCAATCATAGGTTTCAGTCAACACACACCTAGGAATGGCTAATAAATCCAGCTCAGAAAAGTCAAAAATAGCAAACTACGTATCCCAAATCATAGGTTTCAGTCAAAACACACCAACGAAAGACTAAGAAACCTAGCTCAGAAAAGTCAAAAATAGCAAGCTACTCATCCCAAAGTATAGGTTTCAGACAATATTCACCTACGAAATACTAGAAAATCATATCTCATAAAAGCCTGAAATAGCAAACTGCACATCCCAAATCATAATTTTCTGACAACACATACCTATGAAAGGCTGAGAAACCTAGCTAAGAAAAGTCAAAAATAGCAAACTACACATCCCAAATCATAGGTTTCAGACATCACACACCTATGAAAGACTAAGAAATCCAATTCAGAAAAGCCCGAAATAGTAATTTACATATCCCAAATCATAAGTTTCAGACAGCATTCACCTACGAAATACTAAGAAACCTTAGCTCAGAAAAGTCTGAAATAGCCAACTACTCATCCCAAACTCGAAGTTTCAGACAACAAACACCTATGAGTGACTAAGAATCCTAGCTATGAAAAGTCCAAAAAGCAAACTATACCTCCCAAATCATAATTTTCTGAAAGGACACACCTATGAAAGGCTAAGAAATCTAGCTCAGAAAAGTCAAAAATAGCAAATTAACCGTCCCAAATCATAGGTTTCGGAAAACACATAACTACGCATTTCTAAGAAATACTTCAAATTACAGAAGAAACAGCGAACGAGCACTCTCACACAACCGCGTTCCCAGACAAAACTTACTGATGAAAGAAGAAAACATCTAGTTTTCAAATTTCTTAAAATGACATAATATTGCACACATCGTGGGTTTCAAACATAACTTGCCACATAAAGACTCAGAAATAAATATTGAAAAAGCTTAAAATGGTATTTTACCAAACCACAATCGTGGTTTTCAGACAGTATTCACCTACGAAATACTAAGAAACCTTAGCTCAGAAAAGTCTGAAATAGCCAACTACTCATCCCAAACTCGAAGTTTCAGACAACAAACGCCTATGAGTGACTAAGAATCATAGCTCTGAAAAGTCCAAAAAGCAAACTACACCTCCCAAATCATAATTTTCTGAAAGGACACACCTAAGAAAGGCTAAGAAATCTAGCTCAGAAAAGTCAAAAATAGCAAATTAACCATCCCAAATCATAGGTTTCAGTCAACACACACCTACTAATGGCTAAGAAATCCTGCTCAGAAAAGTCAAAAAATAGCAACCCACACATCCCAAATCATAGGTTTCAGACACCACACACCTACGAAAGACGAATAATTCTGGTTATTAAAAGTCAGAAATAGAAAATTACATATACCAAATCATAGGTTTCAGACAACACTCACCTCTGTGTGTGTGTGTGTGTGTGTGTGTGTGTGTGTGTGTGTGTGTGTGTGTGTGTGTGTGTGTGTGTGTGTTTGTTTTTTTTTGTTTATTTTTTTTTTTTTTTATGTTTGTGTATGTGTGTATGTGTGTGTGTGTATGTGTTTTTTTATGTGTGTGTGTGTGTGTATTTTTGTGTATGTGTGTGTTTATTTTTGTATTAATGTATGTTTATGAGTGTGCTTATTTGTGTATTTATGTGTATATGTGTGTATGTGTATCTTTGTGAGAAATTTTGTGTTTTTATTTTAGTGTGTGTGTGTGTGTTTGTTTTTTTTTCTGTGCTTTTGGTTTTGTTGGAGTTTTTTTTTTTGTATTTTTGTGTGTTCGTAGATGTGTGTGTGCGTGTGTATGTGGTTGTGTGTGTGTGGGTGTTATCCCGGCGGCGCTTCTCTGGTCCGGGGGACCTTTGGGGGCCGGGGGAGGGCCTTGGGGGCACAGGGAGGGCCTTTGGGCACAGGGCGGGCCTTTGGGGGCCTGGGGGACATTTGGGGCCCGGTGGCGGGCCTTGGGGACCCCGGTGGTCCTTTGGGAGCTCGATGGGAGTTTGGGGGGCCCGGGGATGGCCATTGGGGGTCGGGGTGGGCCTTTGGGGCACAGGGAGGACCTTTGGGTGCCTGGGGGACATTTGGGGACCGGTGGGGGGCCTTTGGGACCCCGTTGGTCCTTTGAAAGCCCGGGGGACCTTTGAGGACCAGGGGAGGGCCTTTGGGGGTCCGGAAGGGCAGTTGGGGGCCGGTGGTGGGCCTTTGGGACCCCGTTGGTCCTTTGGGAGCTCGATGGGCCTTTGGGGGCCCGGGGATGGTCTTTGGGGTCTGGGTGGGCCTTTGGGGGCGCCGGTGGCCCTTTGGGAGCTTGGGGGGCCTTTGAGGGTCCGGGGAGACAGTTGGGGGCCGGGGGGACATTTGGGGACCGGTGGTGGGCCTTTGGGAGCTTGGGGGGCCTTTGAGGACCGGGGGCTTCCTTCGGGGCTGGGGTAGGAGGATTGGAACCCTTTGGGGTTGGGTTAGAGGACCTCACAACAGTGTTCAAATGAAACTTATGTATTATAACGACCACACTCAAAACCTCTTCCAAAATCTCTTCAAAAATCATCTTTTAAAATGTCTCTAACTGTTTCGCCGAAATAGTTCCATAACCCGTCTAAAACAGTTTCGCCCAAATAATCACTAAAAGTAAATTCAGCGTGTTTCTTAGTTATTGGCATCTCTGCGCTAACACACTTCAAAATAATAAGTAACTTTTTTGCGCGCTAAGACAATTCATCGCTAAGATGTTTCTTGCCTAATTGTTTCTGTGGCTGTTGGTTATTAATATCCTTTCGAGTTCGACCAGTAGAACTGTTCCCGAGGCAAAGACATTAATGATTTGGATCTATTCCTGGAGAAATGTTTCTAGGCGAAAATTTTTAAAGTCTGACAGATGATGTCATTGATTGATTGATCTGTCAAGCAAGGGGAAATTAATTTGTTGTTTCTAAGGGGAATTATTGATTCACGATAGGTGAATTGAGGTCGACAGCACAGGTGTTCCAAGGTCAATATTGTTGTTGTTGTAAGTGCACGCTCTCAGCGAACTTTATGTAAATCAAGTTCACAGGTGCTACTCGTGACAGGACCACGTGGTTTATGGTTTTCCAACTGAGAAAGTTCCTGTTTTTCCAAGTGAGAAAATTCCTGTTTTTTCATTCTCACTGAGAAAACCATAAAACAGACATGAATTGCTGTTGACATCCATAAATGTGACAAAGCTCCTGTTTTTCAAATTCTCACTGAAAAAAACCATAAAACATCCATAATTTGATGTTGACATCCATAAATGTGACAAAGTTCCTGTTTTTCAAATTCTCACTGTCAAAAACCATCAAACATCCATTAAAAAAAACAAATAACTCGAATCACACACATAACAATCCATGAAAACATACGTAAATGTGACAAAATTCATGTTTTTCAAATTCTCATTGACAAAAAAACCATAAAACACATGGTTCTCGTGCCAGTATATGGTGTTAAAAAAAGTTGTAGGTGGCAGCAGGGGTGACTCGGGGGGGTTATAGGGTCACTTCTACTAACGACCTTTGTGTTTCAGGAGTCGTTCATAAGGAATTAGGACAAACTTTAGCCTAGAGAGTGAGGTATTGTTGCGGGCACAACCCCCTTCATACACGTAATAATTTCTGTTCATTTTAAGTCTTAATGTTGCTCCTTACTTTTAGTTAAAAAAAACCTGTGCTTTTATTTAATTTCTGATCGTTTCCCTGACAAGTTCACTCCCTGTTCCATGGGAAATTCCCCCGTGAAAAAAAACAGTAGAAAATTCACCCCCCCCCCTCAACCTGAAAATGTATGCATAATTCCCAATAACAAATACTATGCGTAAATAATGGGCAAATTTTATAGCTTAAAGATCTTTCCCCTGGGTCTGTGGGGTTTCATGTTAAATCTAAAGACACAGATATCGGACCTTTCAACTATGGCAAACAAAATGGCTTTATTAAAATTTTGATCGGAGGATTTTGGGGAAAAAGGACCGGGGAGGGGGCCTAGTTTCCCTCCAATCTTTTTGGTCACTTAAAAAGGGCACTAGAACTTTTAATTTCCGTACAAATGAGCTCTTTCCCGATATTCTAGGAACCCGTCGTTGACACGATCACCCCTGGGAAAAGGGATATTAAATAAACAAGCATCCGTGATGTTTTCCTCAGGCTCATAGCCTTTGATGTGTAACACTAACCCTAATGAAACTTACATATTTGCAATCAGCATAACAAGCCAATTCTTTTGATATGTCTATCGATATCAAAATTCCCTCTTTTAGAGTTTCGGTTACTATTGAGCCACGTCGCTCCCTACTTATAGTTCGTTACCACGAACCGTTTGATAACCATGTAGGACTGTGGGCAGAAATTTCAGATTTAAAAGACCCATATTTGACTCAGAGACTTAAATATGAAAAACAAAAAGTGGCAAAACTTGTGGGAACTGTAAGGAGTTGCAGAATAATATCAAGATTTGGGGTGATGGGGCACAGTCTAGAAGGCCTCCACCTCATACACGTGCATGGAAACATGTAATGCATGCAGAACAGGAGGAAAATACAGTACTATAGGCAGTAATTGAAAAGTGCCTAAAAGATAGGGGATCATACTATCGTATTTTTTGCCAGATGAACAATGCAAAAGTAGAATTCATTTAGCATTTTTAGGACTATGAAAATCTGTGTGAGGAGCAC
>NW_028299638.1:0-3000 GCF_049724085.1 Artemia sp. Qi Xiang Cuo
AGAAGCTTTTTTAAATATTTCTAAAACACTAATAGATAGAGCACTACAAATTTCAGAATCGACTTCAGAGGACATGTTATATCACGGGAAGAGGTTTTTAAAATCCCCCTTCCCCCCAAACTCAAAAATTTTCCAAAATTCTACTTTAGAAGCTTTTTAAATATTTCTAAAGCACTAATAGATAGAGCACTACAAATATCAGAATCGATTTCAGAGGACAAATTATGTTATGGGAAGAAGTTTTTGAAATCCTCCTTCCCCCTAAACTCAAAATTTTTCAAAATTCTACTTTAGAAGCTTTTTTAAGTATTTATAAAGCAATAAGACACAAATCGTGCAGAAACTATTTGAAAAAAAACTACTTTTTTAAAGAGTTTAAGAGGCTGAGTCACAAATTCAAACAATAAAATGGACTGGGGTTAGGAGGTATAGTTGGGGGGCCAGCCGCCCCCCAAAAACCTGAGTTTGCAGCCTTTAGATAAAAAAAAACAAGTTTTTTAAATTGAAAATAAGGAGCGACATAAAAAATTAAACTGAGGAGAAATTATTTTATATATGAAAGGGGCTATCTCCTCTTCAACGCCTTGCTCTTTACGCTAAAGTTTTTTATTGTTTAACAAAAATAGAGTTGTGAGAACGTCAAATGTTACCGTAACGAGTGCGGTGATGAGGAGGGGAAAGACCCTTTCATATACAGACTAATATCTGTGTATTTCAAGTATTAATTTTGCTCCTTACTTTCAGTTTAAAAAACTTTTTTTTTGTTAAATGTTTCACAAGCGGGGGTTTGGGGGGCGGCAGCCCCCCAACTGTACCTCCTAACCCCTGTATGTTTTAAGGTTTGAACTTGTGACTCAGCCTATTTAGTACCCGTCTTCCCCCTCCCCCTGCTATGAAATCCCATTGCATCTAACCTTTCCACCCACGAAAGAAAACTTTTATATAAGTTCTAGCATTTTCTACATATTTTGAATCGCGGATGTAAAAAAGAAAAGCAAAATTTTTCAACATTATAGGATTAAGCTATTTGAATATGTTTTATGTGGTTACCCAACTCAAAATGTTAAGGAGTTTCCAAAAAAAATAATCAAAACAAATATAAATTATTCGGTACTTGTGTATTATAAATAACCTACCGCTATAGACTGTACAAGAAAACCAGACAAACGGGTATTTGTTAGACAAATGGATCAAAAAACGTGATTTCTTATTGCGTTTACAATATTTAAACTTTTGTTTTTTTGGGGTTTAGGGAGGGAAAAAGGTACCTAGGTTAGATTGCGTATTTAATATATGCTATAATTTACCTCTAACCCCTTCTAAGCGCATATGTGGTCAATATTTGTTTTTAAAATAGTCTATTCGTCGTATTTTATTGTATTTAATTGTCAGCAACAAAAATTAACTTCTGTTGTGTATATTGGTGATTTATTTATGATGAACAAATACCGAGTATTCTATCGTTAATTATTTACTTGCGCCCCCTCTCTCCCCCTCCCTATTTACACTTCAATAACGTCTCGTAGCTTCAAGAATGAAGATTGATACACTAAACAATTTGGAAAAAAACATTTGGATTGCTTTAAGAACAAATGCGGTTAGATATCGAA
The DNA here is from genome assembly GCF_049724085.1 of Artemia sp. Qi Xiang Cuo. Lineage (NCBI taxonomy): Eukaryota > Metazoa > Arthropoda > Branchiopoda > Anostraca > Artemiidae > Artemia > Artemia sp. Qi Xiang Cuo. The sequence goes on from NW_028299638.1 coordinate 1,611, forward strand.
AATTTCCATATTTTCCGTTACAACATTTAAAAACTGAACTAGTAAATAATACCCATAAGAAACAAATTTGTTGGGGTTATAAGGCTCCGATATATGTTTCATGAAACTGTGCATTCTTGAGGACATTGAATATTTTTTTTGAAATAGTGCTCTGCCAGATATCCTTCCATATGTTTTTCTCTTCTGTCGTATTAGGGTATATTTTCTCAAACTTCAAGCGAGTGTCTTTTGATGTTTTGTGTGTGAGCACCTCATGCAGCGTCAAGAAAATTTATGCTGTGGTTGACGTGTAAATGCTAATAACCCTGGCTAGCTAGGCAATCGTAGGCCCTCCAACAGTCGCTGATAATTGTTATCCCTGGCAGGATTCAGTTTTTGATAAGTCCCAACAAAGAGGCACTACTTCTCTCTGGCAAAGAAGTCGTGAATGAATTAACAGTTCTTTACTCTCTTCCTCCAAATACCCAAACATCCATAACACTCTAACCACCTGTATATTTACGCTTCCGAAATTTGGCTTCATCTATCTCAACCATGACTCCTTCTCCTCCCAAAGGAGCGGAGTTTGAATGACATATGTACATACAAACCTCTCTGTAGAACTGGCTCCAATCCAAAAAGGTTTTTTTTACAACAAATAAAATTTTTTATTATGAAAGTCTTCCTTAGAGGCGGTATTTAAAGCCTAATCATCAAAAAATGGAATTGTTCTTGCAGAGAAATATGCGACCCAACCATCCATGCTTTTTCAAAGACTGTTTTTGATCAATTGCAGTTCGCCTCAGACTATTTGCGGCCACCTCAGATAGTTATAAGCCTATACTCCTGACAACAAAATGAATTTCTATATTTTACGCAAATCTGGCCACAATTGCTGCTTCTCAATAACATGCTATGGTTATAATACAACTCTAAGACTGCCTCGACAGTAGAAAATTGAATCATTTGGCTTGTTTAGTCCCAGGTTGCAGAAATTTAACTTTGGCAGACACCATAATGCTTTCGAGTCGGCACTGATGTTTGTTAAAAAAAAAAACTTAAATAAAAGATTACATTTACATTATACAAGGATGTTCTTTTTTTTTCTTTTTTTTTTAGTTAACAACATTGCCAGATACCTCGCTATTCTTCTGTAATTTTTTAGTGGCCCTATTACCTAGAAATAATTATTTTCTGACTTCAAACTGTCCAACTCCTTTTCCGCGCGGGTAATATACCCCCCCCCATGGAAAAAAAGGCTAGAACTTTAAAAAATTTTGAGTTTGGGGCGAAGGGGGATTTCAAAAACTTCTTCCCACAATATAAGGTTGTCTCAAGTCAATTCTTACGTTTGTATCACTCTTTGTCTTAGTGCTTCAGAAATATTTTAAAAATATTCTAAAGTAAAATT
>NW_028299639.1:0-1000 GCF_049724085.1 Artemia sp. Qi Xiang Cuo
GCATCGTATAGCCTAAAATGTCGTATTCTGCGTGATGTCCTGAGCAAACGTGTGATTCGGAAATGACTGTCGAATTGTCCGTCTCAATCTGCTCTTTTAATATCAATCGCACGAAAGATAAAGATGGCTCATTAAATCAAAAATTGAATGATTTTGACATTTTGTTCTTGCAAGAACATTTACTCCCCGCCCTCTCCGTTAACTCTCTACGAAGAAGTAGCCACCATATTGTCTTTATCACCAATGCCCGAAAAACAAAAGGCCGACCTTCCGGGGGCCTTGCATGTGTTATCAGACGATTAGCTACTCCTTTGTCACCTATCTTATTTCATTTCTCTGATAATATTATAGCAATACTTATAAATGTATATCTTCCCTGCGATCAGAAACGTCTAACCTCACTTAATAAATTTTCAAATGCCTGCTCATCCCTTAAAACTCTGTTACGCAATATTAAAAAGCATAGGTATCGTTGGCTAATGATAGGTGACTTCAATTGTGATGTTCATACCTCCTCTACTCGTGCCAGCTTAGTTTTAGATTCGTTGCCTATTGGTTACCGCATAGTGCCCAAAGCTCTTAATTACAGTTAAATTCATAATAGGGGTGCTGTGACCAATATTGATCGTTGTATTTGCTCTGCTGATGTTCCCTGTTCTGTCGTTAATGTTGACGAAGACGAACGTGATTTTGACCACCTTCCCCTTTCCCTTACTGTGACATTAACCGATGATTCATCTAATCATCCTTGTGCTGCTAATAACAAATAGTGTATGAAACGAGATTGGAGAAAAGCCAATTGGCCTTTATATATTTCTACCCTAACAGCTCTGTTGTCCTGCGTCAAGATCCCTTTTAATCTACTGTGCACGAGTGTTTTTTCGCCACAAGCCAGATTGCAACTGAATGTTTATTATCTTCACTTCGTCAAGTGCATGAAACAAGCTGAGAATGTGGCTTTTCCCCTTGTCCGGGTTAAACTCAAAAGTCGAAGTCCAAT
>NW_028299640.1:0-3000 GCF_049724085.1 Artemia sp. Qi Xiang Cuo
TTGGAATATTTAAGTAGTGTTTGGTTATGGTTTACCTTTTCACAGTTACATTTTCATGATTTTTGAAAGTTCACTTTGAATTTCTTTCGTTGAAATACAAGAGTTGGAATATTTCAGTAGTGTTTGGTTGTGGTTTACCTTGTCACACTTACATTCCCTTAATTTGTCAAAGTTCATTTTGAATTTCTTTCCTTGAAATGCAAGAGTTGGAATATTTCAGTAGTGTTTAGTTGTGGTTTACCTTGTCACAGTTACATTTTCTTAATTTTTCAAAGTTTATTTTGAATTTCTTTCGTTGCAATGCAAGAGTTGGAATATTTCAGTAGTCTTTCGTTGTGGTTTACCTTGTCACAGTTACATTTTCCTGATTTTTCAAAGTTCATTTTGAATTTCTTTCATTGAAATGCAAGAGTCGGAATATTTCAGTAGTGTTTTGTTTTTGTTTACCATGTCACAGTTAAATTTTCTTTATTTTTCAATGTTCATTTTGATTTTTTTTCTTTGAAATGCAAGAGTTGGAATATTTCAGAAGCGTTTGGTTGTGGTTTACCTTGTAACAATTACATTTTATAGATTTTTCAAAGATCATTTTGAATTTCTTTCGTTGAAATGCAAGAGTTGGAATATTTCAGGAGTGTTTGGCTGTGGTTTACCTTGTCACACTTACATTTTCTTGATTTTTCAAAGTTCATTTGAATTTCTTTCGTTGAAATGCAAGAGTTGGAATATTTCAGTAGTGTTTGGTTGTGGTTTACCTTGTCACAGTTATTTTTTCTTGATTTTTCAAAGTTCATTTTGAATTTCTTTCGTTGAAAAGCAAGAGTTGGAATATTTCAGTAGTGTATCGTTGTGGTTTACCTTGTCACAGTTACACTTTCTTAATTTTTCAAAGTTCATTTTGAATTTCTTTTGTTGAAATGCAAGAGTTGGAATATTTCAGTAGTGTTTGCTTGTGGTTTAGCTTGTCACAGTTACATTTTCTTGATTTTTCAAAGTTCATCTGAATTTCTTTCCTTGAAATGCAAGAGTTGGAATATTTCAGTAGTGTTTGGCTGTGGTTTACCTTGTCACAGTTACATTTTCTTGATTTTTCAAAGTTCATTTTGAATTTCTTTCATTGAAATGCAAGAGTTGGAATATTTCAATAGTGTTTGGTTGTGGTTTACCTTGTCACAATTACATTTTCTTGATTTTTCAAAGTTCATTTTGAATTTCTTTCATTGAAATGCAAGAGTTGGACTATTTCAGTAGTGTTTGGTAGAGGTATACCATGTCACAGATAAATATAATTGATTTTTCATAGTTTATTTTTAATTTATTTCTTTGAAATTAAAGAGTTGTAATATTTCAGTAGTGTTTTTTTGTAGTTTACCTTGTCACAGTTACATTGACTTTATTTTTCAAAGTTCATTTTGAATTTCTTTCTTTGAAATGCAAGAGTTGGAATATTTCAGTAGTGTATGGTTGTGGTTTACCTTGTCACAGTTACATTTTCTTAATTTTTCAAAGTTCAATTTGAATTTCTCTCGTTGCAATGCACGAGTTGGAATATTTCAGTAGTGTTTGATTATGGTTTACATTGTCACAGTTACATTTTATTGATTTTCAAAGATCATCTTGAATTTCTTTCGTTGAAATGCATGAGTTGGAATATTTCAGTAGTGTTTGTTGTAGTTTACCTTGTCAATGTTACATTTTCTTGATTTTTCAAAGTTCATTTTGAATTTCTTTCGTTGAAATGCAAGAGTTGGTATATTTCAGTAGTGTTTGTTTGTGGTTTACCTTGTCACAGTTACATTTGCTTGATTTTTTAAAGTTCATTTTGAATTTCTTTTGTTGAAATGCAAGAGTTGGAATATTTCAATAGTGTTTGATTGTGGTTTACCTTGTCACAGTTACATTTTCTTGATTTTTCAAAGTTCCTTTTGAATTTCTTTCGTTGAAATGCAAGAGTTGTAATATTTCACTAGTGTTTGGTTGTGGTTTACCTTGTCACAGTTACATTTTCTTGATTTTTCAAAGTTCATTTTGAATTTCTTTCGTTGAAATGCAAGAGTTGGACTATTTTAGTAGTGTGTTGTTGTAGTTTACCTTGTCACAGTTACATTCCCTTAATTTTTCAAATTTCATTTTGAATTTCTTTCGTTGAAATGAAAGAGTTGGAATATTTCAGAAGTGTTTGGTTGTGGTTTACCTTGTCACAGTTACATTTTCTTGATTTTTCAAAGTTCATTTTGAATTTCTTTCGTTGAAATGCAAGAGTTGGAATATTTCAGTAGTGTTTGGTTGTGGTTTACCTTGTCACAGTTACATTTTCTGGATTTTTCTTAGTTCTTTATGATTTTGTTTCTTTGATTTGCAATATTATTTATATTTGAGTCGTGTTTGGTTTTGGTTTCCCATGTCACTGTTACATTTTCTTGATTTTTCAAAGTTCATTTCGAATTTCTTTCGTTGAAATGCAAGAGTTGGAATATTTCAGTAGTGTTTGGTTGTGGTTTACCTTGTCACAGTTACATTTTCCTGCTTTTTCAAAGTTCATTTTGAATTTCTTTCATTGAAATGCAAGAGCTGGAATATTTCAGTAGTGTTTGGTTATGGTATACTTTGTCACATTTACATCTTCTTGATTTTTCAAAGTTCATTTTGAATTTCTATCATTGAAATGCAAGATTTGGAATATTTCAGTAGTGTTTGGTTATGGTTTACCTTGTCACAGTTACATTTTCTTGATTTTTCAAAGTTCATTTTGAATTTCTTTCGTTGAAACTCAAGAGTTGGAATATTTCAGTAGTGTGTTGTTGTAGTTTACCCTATCACAGTTACATTCCCTTAATTTTTCAAAGTTCATTTTGAATTTCTTTCGTTGAAATGCAAGAGTTGGAAAATTTCAGTAGTGTTTCGTTGTGGTTTACCTTGTCACAGTTACATTTTCTTGATTTTTCAAAGTTCATTTTGAATTTCTTTCATTGAAATGTAAGAGTTGGAATATTTCAGTAA
>NW_028299641.1:0-2000 GCF_049724085.1 Artemia sp. Qi Xiang Cuo
TCCTCTCGCCCATCGAACATTTTGAAGACAATCTAAGCAAATTCAATAACGATGAGAATATTGCCGATGACAAAAAACTGCTTTTACTTCAAGATGCATTGCGACGTGTGGACAAACATAAACAATATCGTGAGAGACCCGCCGTCACCAATCCCTCTAAACAGGAAAAATCTCCTCAAGATTTTGCAGCACTGCAATCAAAGGAGAAGGAATTGAATTCGATTGTATTGAAAATTAGAACCTATTGCCATTGACCTATCGAGAACAGAGTAAAAGAGTATTATCTTATCTCATGTTGGAAACTGGTGATGAACATCAAGTTCAAGTCGAGAGCACAGGGAAACGAATTATAATACAGGGAAAAAGTTTTAATCTATTTGATTTAATTTGTGATATGGTGACGAATCGTAAAGGTCTTTAATCCTTTGACAATAATCTATACACCTTTCTGTGTGCAATAAACTTTCCCAAAAGTCTTATTGGCAATAAGCAAATTCTAAAGAAACTAAGAGAATATAGTCCTCCACCAACACAAACATCATTTAAAAAAGAAGAAGATTCAATATTTGAAGATACTATCAGCAATGATTTTACAAGACATGTTACTGCTAGTCAAAAGTAAATACGAGTTGATTCAATTACCAGTGGGAAAAAGGGGAGTGGACGTTACGCTACATGTCTACACTCAAAATGGAGTAAATTCTTCTATGCATCTATTTTTATACGTGTGAGTTGGGGCTAGGTTGGCCTTCTAAAACGCAGTCCTAAGCCCTCGGCACCACCACATTGAAAAAAGTTCTGGAGTCTCTGGAAAGATAGTTAAGAGACACACTGACTAAAAATCACATGCTTTGCAGTAATCAATCTCGACAAACTAAAGCCTTTTTCCCTCTGCATATAATTCAAACAGGTCTTTTAACTTTAGACACACTTCAACAACGTCACAATGCCCACTACAAATATATTCTAGTGGCAATCAGTATCTTTAGTCGCTATGCCCATACCATTCCACTACAATCAAAGAGTGGTGTTGAAGTTGCTATGGCGATTGAAAGTATTCTTGAGCAGGACTCGTATAGAAAAATTCAATCGGATTACGGCAGTGAATTTGTTCATCCACAAATACAAAGAGTTCTTTTTATATATAATACAAACCATTATCATAGTGGCAGCCCGAAAAAGGATGCATTGGCTGAAGGATTGATAAGTACGATTAGTCTATTAATTTCAATATTTTGCACATTGAAAAATAAATCGATTTTTTTTCATGATTTTGATACAATAAACTTGATTTATAATCAACGACCCCATTGATCTCTGTACAACTCAAGCCCTCGGGATGTTCACTACAATGAAAATACATTTGATGCTTTTCTAAAGCAATACTCCAAGGGTGAAAAAGAGAAAAAAAAGAAGAAATTCAATGTTGGTGATACTGTTCAAATTAATATAACCATCAATATTTTTAAAAGGGGAATTATTTATGGAGCACCGAACTTTTCAAAGTGTACAAAATCCTGGACAACATAACCACTACATATCTATTGAGATACAACATGTATTATGATATTCTCGGCTTTTTTTATAAATATGAACTGCCATAAGTTAGAAACTCTACTGAAAGTTATCAAATTGAGAGTATATTAAACTGTCGTACACACCCTGGCAAGAAGCAGTTGCTTGTTCGATGGCTTGGATACAACTCAAAGTTTTATTTTTGAGTCAGTGCTGAAGATATTAACAATGCCCAATGATTTCTATGTGACTTTCATGTCCAATGTTTCTGATCCTCTCTACATTGATCTGACTAGAACAAGTGATTTTTGGTCGAAACTCTCCCCCAACATCCAATTCGACGGAAAGTATGAAGTGGCTTTTATCGACTGTATTCTCAAAAATACCTATGACATCCTGAGAAAGGATCGTAAATATGAAATAAAAATTAGACCCTATGATTGGCCCCCACCACCAGGTGATCAAGAACAAATTCAAAAAGTCAA
>NW_028299642.1:0-1000 GCF_049724085.1 Artemia sp. Qi Xiang Cuo
ACAAAGGACAAGCCGTGGCAAAAGTCAACGTTCAACATATTATAAAACCTCCAAAACTTGACACTCCATCAGCCTCTGTTAAAAAAACAAGGGTTCGGCGTTGTGTTTTTCATAATGACAAAAGACAAGCCAAGGCAAAAGAAGCAAATTCTAAAGGACCACAGATACAAGGAAAAGAAAGTTTTCTATTGTTGGATTTACCAAAAAGGACAACAAATGGAGAACGACATGCAACACCTGACAGGCAAGATGAGAAGAGATACAAGCCTTGAAGTTGCCAGGGAGTTATTTCATTATAAAGAGATCTACAGAGACAATGGGCTACCCAAGAAAGAAAAAGGAGGGTAGCCCAGCAAACAGAAATAACACCTGTCTTTCCAGAAGATTTACAATTTTCAGTCGACCCGGGTTGCTGCGGATCTTTAGAGACAATTACCATCCAAAGAAAGAGGAAGAAGGGTAGCCCAGCAAACAGAAATAGCACCTATCTTTCCAGAAGATTTTCAATTTTCAGCTAATCCGGGTTGCAGCGGATCTACTGTAGTAATGTCAGTTAAGCTGCAGTAAAACAAGTTTATGGTTGTTGTAAAGTAAGGCTATAGCGGTCACCCAGCTGTCACCAGCTGGCATAAGGTAAGTTTTGGTTGGTACCTTATTATTCCCTTTATAGGGGGAATAATTACGGTCCTAAGGAAAGTAAAATTTGGTAGCATGCCTTAGGCTTTGACCTGACTAATTATCTTGGGTATACGGACTGAGATTAATCGAGAGACTAAAATAACATTGTAGAGAGGTTTGGTATAGTACAATAACTTTTATTAAGCATTAAAGGAGACTATGGTACAGCACTTGGTTCATAGGCACAACCATAGAATACAAATAGTAATTAAATCATATACACTTACAATTTCCTAAACGATCCAAAAATCCAGAGATCATACAAAGTAGTTTAGAGAGACAGCCCGCGTTATCGCAAAAACTGGCATATATATATTTTATG
>NW_028299643.1:0-6000 GCF_049724085.1 Artemia sp. Qi Xiang Cuo
ACTAAAACCTAACTGTGAACGATGGATAATTTATTTCACTGAAGGATGTTGCTCTGGGAAAGTGGGGGGGGGGGGTGAAGTCAAGCCTGGGGCCATGTTTGTTGAACCCTTTGACTTTTCTAAACAAAAAAAAAACCATTTTAAAGTTTTGATCCAATATCATATGGGTTACGGAGTAGCAGAAAAGGAAACGGAGAAGAGGCTGGTCACCCTCAAATCACTTATGGAGTATATTCCTGGAGCGAGTCTAGGGTTTCCACCCCCAAAAATACACCATTCTCACTGTGGAAAATTCCCCACGCAGAAAATCCCCCCCCCAGACAATTCACCCTCCCACATTCCCCTAGGATAGTTTCGGACGCTCATTAGAAGGGAAATTGAAAGTTCTATTCACCTGTTTAAGTCATAGGTAATGCTATGGCGTTGCCCATAGTAAAGAACCATGAGGCTTCATGATTAGTGACAGGGGTAATAATCCGACAACAGCCATGGGCGCTACTCCTTTCTTCTTCACTGCTAATCATGAAGAAGCTTAACGGCGATTTCCTCAGAGCATGACGCCGGTATAATTGATTATGAACACCTGGTTGCTATGTAATAGTTAATTGTTTACTTATGTAAAGCCCTAAAAACCAATTCCAATGGGAAACAAATACAACTTAAAAACAATAGGGAAATTTTTTTTCAAGACAGTGCAATTTATTGCAATTAAATTGCACTGTCTTGAAAAAATTTCCCTATTGTTTTTAAGTTGTATTTGTTTGATATGGAAAGGCAGTGGGGTCGTCGTCAATATTTAATTCCAATGGGGCGCTAGCAACCAGTTCCAGGTCTCTAGCAACCAACAAGTGTTATTCATTATTGACCTTTTATCTACACTTGGTTGTTCAAGTGCAAGTTTACGTTCAATCATTTTATTATTAACATATACATGTAGATAATTGACATAGGCTCATGGGGAGACAAGCTAAAAAAACTAGGCATAGACAAAGATACAATAACCAATTAAACTACAATACTAAGATAAACACAACGGCAAATATACAACAACACAACAATAATATGAAAGTAGCAGCTAGCCCAGGATCCATAAATAAATAAAAAAATCAATATTATTAGATACAAATTAATATTAGAAGATAGCCGAGAGGCCCACATTCATCCAGAACAACTAACCAAACAAATAGCTTTGTCTTATTAAAAAGACGCTTAGTTAAAAGTAATCCTGAACTAAATGAAATTTAAGATTCCCCTTTATTAACTGGATAGAAGAAAATTTATCAATAAGATCCTTGTGAGCATCCCAGCACCGGGCTATTGACACGAACGGAGCGAATTCAGATCTCTCAGTACTATACTTATCAATGTAGAAACTCTTTTTTTGTCGCGTGTTATAATAATGTAAATCTTGTGATTGGGAGAAAAAACTTTGATTGAGGTAATATGGCGGTAATTTCTTAATGTCATAATTGAATTATGAAATAATTGCTTCAAAAATAAACTGTTGAAAAACTGGAAGTATATCTAGATGTATATCTGGATTCGTTTAATATGGCTTTTAAATGTAGATAAATATACTAGAGAACAATAATCAACATTAGACTGAATCAGAGCAAATAAATGCTTCGTAAAGCAGAGTAGGGCAAGTAATGCTTCAACCTTCACATTAAACCAGCATAACTTGAAATATTTAATCGTATATTTTGAATGTGTGTTTTGAAGATAAGCTTTCGTCAATCACAAGTCCATTTTCACCCGAGATATTGATAATAGATACTTTGAAGAAGTAACTCAGGTAATACGAGGGCATATATTTGACTTCCTGCCGTAAATTATGAGATTAGTTTTTGATAAATTCAAAGCAATAAAATTTGAAGAAAACCAATCAAGAACATTAGAAAAAGCAGTATCAAGTTCAGCCTCCAACTCCTCGTCATTCCTCTCAGAAATTGAAACTTCCGTATCATCAGCAAAATGTGTGCTGAGACATGGGATTGCCAAAGCGTGGTGAAGATCATTTATATAAATTAGAAAAAGCAGAGGACCTAGGACAGAGCCCTGAGGTACCCCAACCATCGAGGACTGAGGAACAGGCGAAGAAAGGAAATTACCTCCATCTATTCGTTGCATTCTCATCAAGAAAATATTTAACTAGATCTAACGCCGGTCCGCACACACAAACAATTATCCAATTTACGAAAAAGAATACAATGGGATATTGTATCGAATGCTTTTTTAAAATCTAAATATATCGTTGCTGGAATTTCACCTCTATCTAAGCATTCATAAATATATTCGATGAGAGCAATGATAGCGTGTTCAGTATTGTGTCCAGACCTAAAACCAAACTGGGAATTTGTGAAGAAATTAGACGATTTAAGAAAGTCATAGAACTTCTTATAAATTGTCTTCTCAAATATTTTAGAAAATGCTGACAAAATAGAAATATGTCGGTAATTTGATGGGTTCTCAGGAGAGTCACCTTTGTGAAGTGGAATTATCCTCGCTTATTTAAAAGCATACGAGAATAGATACGTAATATACGGGAATAGATGTTACGTAATATAAGATTGCTTACCTATGTAAATTCATTGAGGATGACGTAATCTCACGTGACTGGTTTTGATAGAGCTGAGTTAATTGTTTACCTATGCGAATTTATTGAGGATGACGTAATTTTGCGTGTCAACGAGACTTGTTGTGATAGAGCTTACGGGTCACTAGTCAATTGGGGAGCCCTCGGATGTGAATTAGGATGACATATTGCGCTCACATTGGTGTTATGTAATACTTTGAGAGATGTTTTTTTTTCTTCAAGACATTTTCTTCGAGATGTGTTTTTTCTTCGAGAAGTTTTTTTCTTCAAGACATTTTTTTCTTCTGGACATTTTCTTGAAAATTTTTATTTCTTCGAGAATTTTTTTTCTTCAACCATTTTTTTCTTCCAGGTATTTTTTTTCTAAGAGATTTTTTTTCAAGTTGTCTTTTTCTCAAGATATTTCATCAAGGCATTCCCCAAGCTCCTTACGCAAGACGTGTTTTGATTCAGGGAACCTTTATCATCCGTCATCTAAGAGTTTTTTCCGGTGTAGGAACCGAACGTAAGACAAGGGATTTCCCAATGGAGTGATGCCTTAGTCATCTGAACTGGCGAGCAATTGTTATTATTACGTTCTTGGAAATAAATCCTGTGCAATAGGTTTCATGATCTTAACTACAATTTCCCCTTTTTCTCCGTAAGCTATGGATCGCATGTTTTTATTCCCAAGGAAACAGTTACCATGGAAAGGAGAAATCAATTACTGGAAATAGGTTTAGGGAAATTATTATTTTACTTTTACACACACGTGGGTATTACATCAGAGTTATGTAAATTTAAACACAATTGTTATTGTTTTTTTAGATAATTTTTTTTCTTCAAGACATTTTCTTCGAAATGTTTTTCTTCAAGACATTTTATTCTTCCAGATGTTTTTTTTCTTCAAAACATTTTTTCTTCCGTAGGTTTTTTCTTCAAGACAATTTTTTCGAGAGAGAGAGAGAGAGAGAGAGAGAGAGAGAGAGGGAGAGAGAGAGAGAGAGAGAGAGAGAGAGAGAGAGAGAGAAAGAGAGAGAGAGAGAGAGAGAAAAAAAAACACACACAAACTCAAAGTCAGACTATTTTAATATCCATGCGTTTCTACAGCAGCATACACGCGCAGCCTACAGCAGCCATGCGTTTTTACTCTACCTATTTACTTACTTATCGTCTAGAGCATTAATTGAAAATTAACACACAAGCTAAATTTTTATTTCCAAAAATAAAAATTTATCAGCTGATGTCACAAAACCTTTTTGGAATATTTAATTTAAAACTCTCTAACGATTCGACCCCAAACTCAACTGAGCTTGTCTTTACCAGTTGAATTAGACATATATTCATTTTCATCAATTGATAGGGTAACATCCTCCACAACATCTTCCATGATCATGCCAGACCCTTCTTTTAAGTTGTATAGCTCTTGTAAAACTTCCTCATAGCTACGAAGTATAGGAATAGAGTCATCAATAAAGCTTGATTTTTCAAAATCAATTGAAGTATCATTTTCCCACTCAACAGTTGCTGTATATGCGGTTTGACTGCTATTGTTGATTATATTTACCATTTCCATTTCATTTCCACTGATGTTTTCCGATTTAGCTATTATTTTTTCAACGCTGTTGTTTCCAACCATTTTTGGTATTTCTATTATCGACGCAGTGGCGTTTTCAGATTCAACCTTTATTTTGTCGTTGCTAATGTTTGTAGTTATATTTGGCGACTCTATTACTGATACAGTAGCATTTTCAGATGTAGCCATTATTCTTTCACTACTGTTAGTTTTAATCCTGCTACTAAGTTGGTAAGCATAATCGAACACTTTAGTTATTTCGCTGTCATTAGCTGGCTTGTCTTTGAATTGCTTTTTCTTCTGGCAATTTATTGTATCTGCTACTAGTACCTGTGGAAATTAAAAGGCATTAAAAAGTATAATCATTCGCTGTAAGCCCTGTTCACACTCCCAGGGAAGCCTATTTATATGTCTTCCCAAAATTGACTCTATCCACGAATCGTCGGGATAAAGACCTAACTACTTATATACATTTTCAACCCTGAAATTACGAAAAAACAAATTTGAGAAGAAAACTAGGAAAAAGCATTTAGTATGGCTCAGTAACCAAAACACCCACGGATAATCAAGGCCAGATCCGCCTTCTAAGGTCTATTATAGTCGTTTGGATATCGAATTGACCAAGCTGGTAAAACAAATGGTGAAGCCATTTTCAATAGAAAATTCATTTCCGGTGTAATGAAGCGCAAATGGTAAAATAGTCTTTAGTGAATTCGGTGGGATGGGGTAGCCCCGCTCTTATTTATGGTAATTCGTGTTCGTTTTAATTTTAAGTTGATTATGCATTTTGATTGCTTTTCGTTTCAGGTTTTATTGCTGTTTCCCTTTTTCAATAAACGTTTCTTTTATATTAGTTTTAAAAAAGAGGGTTCTGAAATTGTGAAAAACAGTAACTGACGCAACGACTGGCTGTAATTGGCGGGGATTTCGGACAAAGAAAGCTTTTTCTGAGACTCAACATAATCAGAAAATTCTTCCCCATAATAGAACACAGTATAAAAATTAGGATATGACATCAAGTTATCTTTTTAACATGCTCCAAGAGATTAGTTATTCTAGTTGAGACTTATTCTAGCAGAGCAATTGAAAACGGCCACAAATTAAATCAAGCAAAACAAAGCTGCCAAACAAATTGCGCTTTGGGTAATATTAGATAAAAGAAAAATGAAGGTACGAAGCAACATTAAAGCTTAAATCGTCGTTCTTAAAGAATTGGACAAAAGTTCGAATTTTAGCGTAAGGACTGGGGTATTGAGGAGGGGACCGAATCCCTATTATACGAAATTGTTTCTGTTCGTTTTAAGTTTTAGTGTTGCTCTTTACTTTCAGCTGATTAAACGTGTTTTTTTATCTGATTTTTATAGTTTTTCAGATAATGCCGGGGAATCCCCCTTCCCTCCGTGAAAAATTCCCCCTCACGAAAAATTCATCCATGAAAATTTCCCTCCAGGTAAAACCTACCCCCAGCCTGGGATTTACCCACGGACGATTCCATCCACGCTTCAAATGACTCTTTGAGTAAGATAAAATTCGTAACATGGACTTGTATATACCTAGTTAGATACAAATATAAAATTATGTGTTTATTTATGAATCATTTTTTTATTTTGTTAATAGCTACTGAGTTTGTCCTTGAGTCCACTAGGATTAATAAAATAAATGACCGTTCAGGATGAAAACGGTCATTTATTATAATTAATTCAAAAAACTTTTCCCACAAAAGAAGTTTTTCAAAGAAAAGTAAAGAACTCCATTAAACAAAAAATGAGAAAAATAAAATCAAATAATCTACCAAGCGTGAAACTACCACAAATTAGCATCGATAAATAGATGAAGCCCAAAACGAACA
>NW_028299644.1:0-3000 GCF_049724085.1 Artemia sp. Qi Xiang Cuo
CTCATAAATGTTCCTAGCTACAATATTAAGGTGTCATTAGAATATCAATTTATCTCTCCGACTTAAAGATCAATGAAGCCGTATTTAAAAATAGAATATTAATTTATCTCCTTAGAGTCCCGTATAATTCCTAGGGAACAAGTGATGTCATTTATAATTCCCTTTCGTGAATCAATATTTCCCCTGAGAAACATCAAATTAATTCCCCTTTCGTGAATCAATAATTCCCTTAGAAACATCAAATTAATTTCCCTTTCTTGAATCAATAATTCCCCTTAGAAAGAACAAATGAATTCCCCCTTGGTGAATCAATAATTGCCCTTAGAAACAACAAATTAATTCCCCTTTCTTGAATCAATAATTGCCCTTAGAAACAACAAATTAATTCCCCTTTCGTGAATCAATAATTCCCATAGAAACAACAAATTAATTCCCCTTTCGTGAATCAATAATTCCCCTTAGAAACAACAAATTAATTCTCCTTTCATGACAAATCAATCAACCTTGACATCATCCGTCAGACATTAAAAAACTTCGCCCAGAAACAATTCTCCTGGACGAACACCAAAGACATTAATAAACTTCACCTGGAAACAATTCTCCTGGACGAACTCCAAAGGCATTAATAAACTTCGCCCGGAGACAATTCTCCTTGGAAATACATCAAAGCGAGAAAAATCCTGTTTTTTCATTCTCAGTGACAAAAACCATAAAACATGCATAAATTGCTGTTGACACCCACGAAAAACATCAAATAAATTAACTAACACTCATAACCATCCATGAAACTTCGCCCAGAAACAATTCTCCTGGACGAACACCAAAGACATTAATAAACTTCACGCGGAAACAATTCTCCTGGACGAACTCCAAAGACATTAATAAACTTCGCCCGGAGACAATTCTCCTTGGAAATACATCAAAGTGAGAAAAATCCTGTTATTTCATTCTCAGTGACAAAAACCATAAAACAGATATAAATTGTTGTTTACATCCATGAGAAACAACAAATAAATTGACCGACACTCATAACCATCCAAGAAACATCCATAAAAGTGAGAAAAATCCTTTTTTTTCATTCTCAGTGACAAAAATCATAAAAACAGACATAAATTGCTGTTGACATCGATGGAAAACATCAAATAAATTGACAAACACTCATAACCGTCCAAGAAACATCCATCAAAGTGAGAAAAATCCTGTTTTTTCATTCTCAGTGAGAAAAACCATAAATTATGTACTGTCAACGTTAAACTAAATTTTAGATGGCAGCAGTAGGACCCCGTGGGAGTAATAGGGGCCTTTCTACTTAAATATTTTTGAATTGACTTTCCTCTTTTTCTTAAATCTGGCAAATTTTCCCAAGCTTGTAGATTTTGATGGGTATTAGTAATCTTGTTGATATTTTTGGCACTGAATTCAGAAAAACTTACTTTCGTCATTAATTTACTCTTCCATATTTCACGGAAAAGTTTTCAATTTGTAAAATTTGATTATATCAATCATTTCCTTTTAACCTATTAAAAAATCGGTTCCCACTTCCCGTTATCTCGGTTCCTATTTCCTTGAAAACTCGTCAGTAATTAGATTTGAATGTCAAGTCTTCTGGAGTATTAGCAGCTATAAAGAGAAGCGTCAATTTGTATTTCATCAGAATGATTCTTGTGTGCTTGTGAAGTGGATATTAAGGTAAAAAACTTTTAAATTGCCTACTAAATTGTATTTATTTTAAAAACAAAGTTTTTTCTGGGGGAAGTAAAGAGCGAAGTTTATACTTAAAGCCAACAAAATTATTACCTCACAGCCTATCTAATATATATAAAGAAAAAACCTAGCGTAAATAATCCAACTACTGATAATTCTCTGTTTGTAGGATTATAAGAAACAAGCAATTTACTACTACTACTACTACTAAAATCTCACCGCAGCACCAAGCCGTCTGAGGCCAACACAGCTACGCACGCTCCTCCTCCACCCCAATCTATTCAAAGCCTCCACGTTTAAGTTAGGTTATATTAGGTTAGCTTATCATGAGCGCTCATGTTAAGCTAAATTAACTAAACTTAAACGTGGAGAAACCTAACCTCTAACCTAACCTATCCTAACCTAATTTAACCTATGGTTTTGGTATTTCTATGTAATATTGTGGAATTTTGTGGTTATGCTAGTTTAGACTAAACTTCAACTCTAACTAAATCTCTAAGCTAAGATTCTAGGCCTTAAACTCTAAGCTAAAACTCTTAACTAAAACTAAACTAAACCCTAACTCTAACTAAAACTCTAAGCTAAGACTATAAGCTAAAACTATAAAATCTTAACTATAACTAAACTAAACGAAACTTCAACCCTAACTAAAACTCTAAGCTAAGACTTTAAGGTAAAACTCAAAACTCTTAACTAAAACTAAACTAGAACTCTAACTAAAACTCTAAGCTAAGACTAAGGTAAAACTCTAAACTCTTAACTAAAACTAAACTAGAACTCTAACTAAAACTCTAAGCTAAGAATCCAAGATAAAACTCTAAACTCTTAACTAAAACTGTACTAAACTAGAACTCTAACTAAAACTCTAAGCTAAGACTCTAAGGTAAAACTCTAAACTCTTAACTAAAACTAAACTAAACTTGAACTCTAACTAAAACTCTAAGCTAAGACTCAAAGATAAAACTCTAAACCCTTAATTATAACTAAACTAAACTTCAACTCTATGTAAAACTCTAAGCTAAGACTCTTAAGGTAGAACTCTAAACTCTTAACTAAACTAAAATAGAACTTCAACAAAACTCTAAGCTAAGACTCTAAGCTAAAAACTAAACTCTTAACTAAAACTAAACTAGAACTCTAACAAAAACTCTAAGCTAAAACTAAACTCTTAACTAAAACTTAAGTAAACTTCAACTCTAAGCTAAGACTCTAAGCTAAAACTCTAAACTCTTAACTATAACTAAACTAAACTTCAACAAAAACTCTAAGCTATGACTCTAAGCTAAAACTCCAAAC
>NW_028299645.1:0-5000 GCF_049724085.1 Artemia sp. Qi Xiang Cuo
GCGTCTTTTATGAGAACCCATAGAAATTGAATTACGGTATTTTTGCAATTTCTTGAAAATTAGGTTTTGCCTCTTTCTAAAGGGTAACGATGGCGCAGATTAATCTCAAAATCTTTCTTTAACGGAAGGGTTTTTGATTTTTTTTTTTGCGGATTCTTTTTCTTTAAGGCCTATTATCTATTGTTTGTTTTCTGAAGCAGAATATATCTGCTATTGCCAAATAGACATTAGCCTAACTGCACATTGCCACTTTTAATTTTCTTTAAATATTGTGTTCTTTGAATATATATATAACATACAACTGATTCCTGGATTGTAGGCAAATGGTCTTATTTGAGGCGAGTCTTGCATCTGACTTATAGGTTTGTAATTACCCTGAAAATTAGGTAACCTTCTGGCCTAGAAAGTTTTTTTTTTTGTTTATTCATATTTTCTTAGGGTAGGTCCTTGTTATTTTAGTTGCGCGGTTTTACTTTTCATCACTACCATTCATTTTAAGGTGATTTCGGCTAAAATTATTGATACAATAGTAAATTTTTTTCAGTTTATTTTGCCCTCTACTTAGCGGCTGTAGCTGTTCCATTGTTTTTGCTAGTGATGATACAATTACTGGTTTAATTAGTTTAAGCATTGGTTGAAAATTTAGTTTACGGTACTATGATTTTGAATGCGAACTACTTTCTTGATAGAGGGCCATCGAGAGTTGAAAAAATTAATCATTATCTGTTCTTTTTCTCGCTTTAGTTTTGTCTTATTTGCGATTCACAGGTACGATATCTTAGAATTTTGTTAACTGATTTTACGTATTTTTTATTTAAGGAAGGTTTATAGTTTTTGTCTTTTAAGACTGTTTAATTTGCGCGAGTGATACGTGATTAATTGCTATATTACGGGGACAATTTGTCGAAATAACTTTATTTATGGCACTTGTCACACTTGACACAAAGATATGTTATTTAGCTTTCGACATGGCTACAGAAGCAATTTCACTTAATCGAATTGGTCAATAGGCTAGGCCATAAAATTTTTCTTTTTAGGTTTTTCCTATGCTTTACGTATTTGTAGGGCTTATTTTTATAACTTAAGAATTACACTGGTGTCGAGGCCTTTTGTGTATCTGCGGATATACTTTTTATTAAGGCTTATATTGCATTTCTACAGGTTTAAAATTCAGGGCCAAAACCGGCACTTTAAATTTTACAATTCTCTAGCAATTAAGTTCCTTTGTTCATTTAATTTTCGGAACGAAATTGTATATTATTTATTATTTCGGCTTACACCACACCAATCTATAATCAATATACAATCAAGTATATGGATGAAGATATATTGAAGATATCAACTTTTGAGATCAGACTATATCTTCCGATCTCCTCATTTTTACCAGGGCCAATTTTTTGCCGCTAGGGTTGGCGTTGTTTTAAAAGGAGGGCCAATTTTTTGCCGCAGGGGTTGACGTTGTGTTTTTTTTTTGGTATTTGAGGAACATTTTGGTATGGTAAGTTAATTTTTAGTTCTTAGGCGAGCGGACTATTAATTATAGGTATGCAATCAGCTCAGAGTACACAACGGTAGACGGGTCAATTATTTTTCTTGTTAATAAAAAGATGAAAAGTGAAAGTAGCTTAACTCGAGGACATTATGCTTAGGTGATCCGACTATACTACCATAAATCTTAGTGGTTTCAACCATGTTTGGAGTTATGGGTGTTAATTTATTATCGTATCAACGCTTTAGATAGGGCTACTCGAATCGCATAAGTAATTTTTAACATTGATCGAAGTGGTATTTGCTTAGTAAAAATTGCGAAAAGGGAATTTATTTTTTTCTTAGTGATTTGCAGGGCTTTCTTAACTAATTGAATTTATTTGTAGCCTCAAAAGGACCTTTTCTTTTTTTATTTTGTTGATAAAGGGTGGTTTTCTTTTGATAATTTAATCTTCACGTCATTACATATCTTACATGCGGATTAAATATTCACTATGTCATCAAGAAAAAGACACAAGTTTACTTATAACTATTTTCAATTAGTTAATTTTTGGCAAAATCTTCAGTTCATATATTGACTTGAATGTTTTGGAACAGATTTTTTTTCTTTTAGTAGGCTTACATGGACAGTTTTTGAAAGATTATTCAGGCCTGCTTCTGCTATTTAGATTGACTGTAACCCTATATTTATGATTCGTTTAATTATTATATCCTTGCAAGCAGGCAAATCATGCCTCACCTCGTTACTACTCTTATATGTATATATATATATACACACACACACACACACACACACACACACACACACACACACACACACTTATATATATATATATATATTTTTATATTTATTTATTTTTATATATATATATTTATTTATATATATTTATATATATATATATATATATATATATATATATATACATATATATATATATATATATATATATATATATATATATATATATATATATATATATATATATATATATATATATATATATATATATATATATATATATATATATATATATATATATATATATATATAAATGCTTGATCATTACATTACCTGCTAATTACCTGTTTTTCTAATTACCTGTTTATCAGTTGGGTAATTAATGCGATAACAACTCGCCCATATATTTATTTTTTTTTTTTAATTAGGGAAATACTATATTTTGGCTAGTAGATATATAGTTAGTCTAATTTAACGAGTTTTCGCTCGATTATTAGGTTATTCACTATATTTTATTGCTAAACATTATATTCTATAAAATGTAACCATTTTACTGTATTAATTTTTTTTTTTTTTTTTCGAGAAAGGAATTTTTACCTCCTTCTTTTTAGTTCAATTAATTCCCATGATTCATATTCCTTAGTTTTCCGTATAATCTGGTGATGGTTGTGTTTTGGGTGTTCTTTGTGGTTCAGAGACCTCTAATAAATTTTGGCCCGTAGTAATTTTCTCTAGGACGTCGGGGTACTGGGTCCGCTATGTTATTATCCGTTGGAGGAACCTGTTGAATAGTTTCCACTTGGGGTTTTATATTATGGCAGGCTTGGTTTGGGATTACAAAATACACGGGTTGTGACGGTCCTTCGTTGTAATCGTTAGCAAGAAGATTTTCCAAATGGGGACTGAGGGGTGGGTCAATTTCAACTGTAAAGTATGTTACCACCATCTCTTTCTAAGTTTGAGCAGAAATCTCTTTGTTTTTGTAATTCTCTGGTAATTTCGGCATGGTTTTCCTTTAGCTGTTTCTCTAAGCATTCCTGTTGCAGTTTAATTATTTCTTTCTGTGCTTTTAAGTGGTCGTATTTATGTTGCAAGTCTAGGATCTTTGCTCGTTGGGGTGCCAGGAATTCTTGTATCGCCATTGTCGCGGATAGAACAGTACTATTTCTATAATCTTGTACTTTTTTACCAATTTCCTGCATTTTGTCGTATAATACTTGTAATTTTAGGATTTTGTCGGGATAATTATTCCCTTCAACAAGCGTGGCGTCGCTTATTGATTCCATTTCACTCTGGATTTTGGCGGTCTGTTCTTTCACTTCCATAAACTGGGTCTCAATTAATTTATCCACTTGTTTAGTTACTAAGATCTCATTTATTTTCTTGTTTTTTCTTGGGATGCCTTAACTTCACTAAGAGATTTAAGTATGGTTTCTATCATATTCTCAATTTTTAGTTTTTCTGTTATCAATTGGGCAAAGGCTTCTAGGAGTTTCGATCGTATTTGAAATAGCTGATCCTTATTTATTCTGTCTGTAACGGGGTTGCACTAGTTATTTTTCTTTTTTTGGAGGATGGGTTGAACAATTCTTGTTCTTCTTCTATCTTCGGGGTTTTTTATCAAGCCGGGATTCAGTTTATCTGGAAAAATTGACTATTAACTTCTTTCGACCTTTTATGGGTAGCTTTCATTGTAATGTCTTATTCATATACTCTTGTTTTTAAGGTTTTTTTCAAACTGCTCGTTTCGATTTAATATTATTTTATGAGTTTTTTTGGGGTACCCTAGTCCCTAGATGTATTTCCATTTATCTGTTTTTTACTTATTCTGCCAGATTTCGTGGTAACTTCCTGTTCAGTTTCTGTTGTTTTCTTCTTTTTTGACTTTCCCATAGAGATTTGGTCAAATTTTTTGTGCAGTTCTAATAGAAATTTTTGACCTTTTCCCTTAGCTTGTTTTGCATGCGCGGTAGCCGAAGTTGGTTTTTTTTTTTGTGTGTCTTGGGGCTCATCGTCAGATTCAGTAGAACTAGTTCCTGAGGATTCATCATTAGGGCTTTCTGGGGTGGTCGTTTGTAATTTCGGAGTGTCACCTGCCCTTGCTTCCTATATCTCGTCTCCTCTGGAAGTGGAGGGGTTATTTTCCATTTCTTCGTGCTGAAGACCTGTTTCGGGGGGGTTAAAAGATTCTTGGGAACTCTGGAAGGAATCAAATATTTTTGGAGAATGTCTCCATTTCTTGAATGCCATATCTTCTGGGGGGTGGGGTATATTTTGTAGCAGGGTCTGTTTCCAGGAGTGATATTCCTTGGGCTTTACTTTGGATACCGTTATGTGATGGTATTGTCCTAGGTTTTCATCTTCAGGGTGTTCCTGGGTCCATGGCAAGGTACTTTGCCTTGTTTTTATCGGGCAGTTTATAATGTCCATGGCTTCTCTCAAACTTTTTATATTTCCTTTATTCGTATCCCTGGGTGGAGTCTTTCTTATTTTTGCACCCGGTGTTTCCATAGCTCTGTTTAATTCATCTTGTAACGATAGGGGTCTTTCTATCGGGGTTGCTGGGGATACCATGTCACCGGGAAATCTTTTGGGGGGACATGGGGTTGAAATTCTATCGGGGAAAAATTGGGTCGTTGGGGACAGCGTATAATCTAATTCTTCCAAGCTTTCTGATGATGAACTTTCGTGACCTTTTGGGGTTCTTGCTGGTATGGGTATTAAGGGTTTTCTTTCAGGGATGACTAGATTTTTCATGGCCAAAAATTCTTCA
>NW_028299646.1:0-3000 GCF_049724085.1 Artemia sp. Qi Xiang Cuo
GTCACCTCTTGGATACACAATACAGAACCTTCATTTAAGAAAGTATGAAAAAATTGTAAGTAAGTAAGTAAGTAACAAATTCTTTCTTGAATTCGCCTCTTGGATAAACAAAAAAAAGTCATTTCATTCAAGATATTATGACAAACTCTAAATAAGTAACAAACCCTTTCTTGAATTCGCCATTGGGATGCACAATACAGAAATTTAATTCAGGAAACTATGAAAAACATTGCAAACAAACTCTTTCTCGAACTCGCTTCCTGAACAGACAATACAGCAATTTCACTCAAGAAATTATGAAACAATTGTAAGTAAGTAGCAAACTGTTTCTTGAATTCTCCTCCTGGATGCACAATACAGATATTTTATTCAAGAAATTATAAAAAAAATTGTAAGTAAGTAACAAACTCTTTCTTGAATGCACCTCTTGGATACCCAATACGGAAATTTCATTCAAGAAATTATGAGAAAATTCTAAGTAAGTAACAATCTCTTTCTTGAAGTCCCCTCTTGGATACGCAATACGATACGGAAATTTCATTCAAGAAATTATGAGAAAATTCCAGGTAAGTAACAATCTCTTTCTTGAAGTCTCCTCTTGGATACACAATACGGATATTTTATTCAAGAAATTATAAAAAAAGGAAAGTAAGTAAAAAACTCTTTATTGATTTCACCTCTTGGATACAAAAAAAGACATTTCATTCAAGAAATTATGACAAAATTCTAAGTAAGTAAAAAAACTCATTCTTGAATCCGCCGTTTGCATGCACAATACAGAAATTTCATTCTATGGGACCTCTACACGTGATTAAACACGTTTTCATTTTTTAAGGTTAATTTAGACGAGGTTCCGTGCGCGCACGTAACCTCGTCTAAATTAACCTTAAAAAATGAAATAAAGCTATGTCGACTTTGCATGTCTCTCTCACTAAGTATGCGCCGTTGCGGTGTGTAACCAATCACCAATCAAGTTATCGTATATTGAGCAATCTCCGCTGTCTCTGATTGACCCCTAAAAAAAATGGGTGTTGTCTAAAAAACCAGTCTGGTTGAAAACGTGGAGTTTTCGTACTGCTCACTTTTTTCAATGTGTAGGAACCAGTGGGGAATCCCCGCTCGTTTGGAAAGGTACCAAGGAAAGGCAAGCAAATAGCATGTAGTTTCAAAACATGTTTAATCACGTGTAGAGGTCCCATAGGATGAATTCTGTATTGTACATGCAAACGGCGAATTCAAGAATGAGTTTTTTTACTTACTTAGAATTTTGTCATAATTTCTTGAATGAACTGTCTTTTTTTGTATCCAACAGGTGAAATCAATAAAGAGTTTGTTACTTACTTTCCTTTTTTTATAATTTCTTTAATAAAATATCTGTATTGTGTATCCAAGAGGGGACTTCAAGAAAGAGATTGTTACTTACCTGGAATTTTCTCCTAATTTCTTGAATGAAATTTCCGTATCGTATTGCGTATCCAAGAGGGGACTTCAAGAAAGAGATTGTTACTTACCTAGAATTTTCTCATAATTTCTTGAATGAAATTTCCGTATTGGGTATCCAAGAGGTGTATTCAAGAAAGAATTTGCTACTTACTTACAATTTTTTTATAATTTCTTGAATGAAATATCTGTATTGTGCATCCAGGAGGAGAATTCAAGAAACAGTTTGCTACTTACTTACAATTTTTTCATAATTTCTTGAGTGAAATTGCTGTATTGTCTGTCCAGGAAGTGAGTTCGAGAAAGAGTTTGTTTGCAATGTTTTTCAGTTTCCTGAATTAAATTTCTGTATTGTGCAACCCAATGGCGATCTCAAGAAAGGGTTTGTTACTTATTTAGAATTTTGTCATAATTTCTTGAAAGAAATGACTTTTTTTTGTTTATCCAAGAGGCAAATTCAAGAAAGAATTTGTTACTTACTTACTTACTTACAATTTTTTCATACTTTCTTAAATGAAGTTTCTGCATTGTGTATCCAAGAGGTGACTTGAGGAAAGAGTTTGTTACTTGCTTACAAATTTTCATAATTTATTGAATGAAATTTCCGTATTGTATATCCAAGAAGTGTAAACAATAAAGAGTTTGTTACTTACTGGCAATTTTTTCATAATTTATTGAATGAAGTATCTGTACTGTATATCCAAGAGGTGAAATCAATAAAGAGTTTGTTACTTACTTACAAATATTTTCATAATTTCTTGAATGAAATTTCCGTATTGTGTATCCAAGAGTTGACTTCAAGAAAGAAATTGTTACTTACTGAGAATTTTTTCATAATTTCTTGAATTAAATTTCTACATCGTGTATCTAAGTCATGAAAACAATAAAGAGTTTGTAACTTACTTAGAATTTTTTCATAATTTCTTGAACGAAATGTCTTTTTGTTTATCCAGCAGGTAAATTCAAGAAAGAATTTGCTACTTACTTACAATTTTTTTTATAATTTTTTTTATGAAATTTTGTATTGTGTATCCAAGAGGTGACTTCAAAGAATTTGTTACTTGCTTACAAATTTTCATAATTTATTGAATGAAATTTCCGTATTGTGTATCCAAGAGTTGACTTTAAGAAAGAAATTGTTACTTACTGAGAATTTTTCATAATTTCTTGAATTAAATTTCTACATCGTGTATCTAAGTCGTGAAAACAATAAAGAGTTTGTTACTTACTGAGAATTTTGTCATAATTTCTTGAACGAAATGTCTTTTTTTTATCCAGCAGGTGAATTCAAGAAAGAATGTGCTACTTACTTACAATTTTTTCATAATTTCTTTTATGAAATTTCTGTATTGTGTATCCAAGAGGAGAATTCAAGAAAGAATTTGTTACTTACTTACTTACAATTTTTTAATAGTTTCTTAAATAAAGTTTCTGCAATGTGTATCCGTCAGGTGAATTTAGGAAAGAGTTTGTTACTTGCTTACAATTTTTTCATAATTTATTAAATAAAATATTCGCATAGTATATCAAAGAAGTGAAAAAAATAAATAGTTTGTCACT
>NW_028299647.1:0-2000 GCF_049724085.1 Artemia sp. Qi Xiang Cuo
CTTGCAGGGAATGGCCATTCACTTCCTCTTTCATGCCTTGTAAGTAGCCTTGGTGATTTTCCCACCAACAGTAGGTAGGTATTTGAAGTTGACCAACTTTACGAAAAACGTCAAACTTAGGATAGAAGAAGAGTACAGATTTGATAGCTTTAGCATACCATATAGATTTAAACTGAAGGTCCTATTTAGCTAACAAATGGTGCTTGCGCAGGGTACAAAAACATGTAAGAAAAATCCCCAAGCTGTTACCAAAGCTTAAAAGTAAATTAGTAATTAAAAAAAAGTAAAAAAAGCAGAAAATAAAGACATTTTATTTTTGATTTGGAAAAATGTCCAAAAAGTGTCCTTTATTTCATAAAGCTGCCTTTTTTGATCCATTAGTGTCCTGGTGTCCTTCAGAGTGAAAAAGTGTCCAAAAGGCACTAAGAGTATGAAGGTCTAAATCGGGTCAAAACGTCCCAAATTCTCGTAGATAATTCTACGAGAATTTGGGAAGTTTTGACCCGATTTAGACCGTCGGGTCAAAACTTCCCAAATTCTCGTAGATTCTTTTCCAAAATTTTGTTGATTATCAACGCGAATTTGGGATGTTTTGACCCGATTTAGACCGTCGGGTCAAAACTTACCAAATTTTTATTGAAAATTTGAACTAGATTTGGGAAAATTTTCAACAAGAATTTGGAAAGATTTTACCCGATTTATAACTTTATACAAATTGGGTCCAAAACGTTATACAGTTACGTGCGGACATACTTTTCGAGAATTGTAAAGCACACAAAACCCATCTCCTTTGTCACAATCATTAATTGCGTGAATTCTGAATCATCTTTTTACAATTTATTAGATTAGCCTATCGAGAGAGGAAGAAAAGATTAAACCGGTTGGATAAAAGATCTTTTTATCAAGTTACAATTTTCTTGTGAGTATTGGTGATTGTTTGGATTTTATTAAAAAAATTGTTGACTATTTATTAAATAAAAATTGACATTTGTGATTTTAGCTGAATGTTTCAGCTACCTGACCAGGTTTTACCTTGTCCCACCCAAAATGTCCGCCCTCCTTACACTCAACCTATAATTGGTATCCTCCCCAATGGACAAAGAGTAAGAATTTTTAATCCAGCTGATATTCAAAGGAGCTCAACTCAAACAAGTGTAACTACAAGTCATATCCCTAGCTCTGTCCCTCATAGTTATGCTTTACCTCCCAATTATCCTAACTACACCATCCCAACAACAAACAGATATTCTGTGCTCAATGAAGAGTGCTATCCAGCTTTACCCTCTCATGACAGTGATGAAGAGCTCAGAACAGCTGGAAATCCATTGGAAATAGAAGGAATTGCTGTGCATGAAAATGGATTAGCATTACCAAGACTAGGGCAGAATCCCAACATTGGCACAAAAAGGAGAGACTTGTCCCCAGACAGTGAAGCAGGTTCAGCTGCAAAGTGTAAGCAAAGGAAATCTGCAACACCTCAAGCAAATTACATCAACAAAGATATACAGAGCATCATCCCAGAACAAGAACATTATAAAGTGTTATTAGAAATTAGCATAGATGAAAGTGGAAGAAACTTCACTCCTGATTATGAAATTGCAAAATCAATCCAAACAATATTGAATAATTCCAAATTTGAGCTTGAAGTTAAGAAAGAAAGAAGGAACATGCTTTTATATCTACAAGGTGAAGATGAGGCTGTAAAAATTTTATCTACCAGGACACTCTGCAACATCACCATAAATACAAAAAGAATTCAACCTATAGTAAGAGGAATAATTAAAGGTATCCCTCTTAACTTATCCATAGAGGAAATCAAGGAGAGCCTACAAACCCCAATAACTGTGAAAGATGCTATAAGACAGAAAAGATACAATAAGGAATCTAAAAAAGTTGAAGATAGCCTTTCAGTATTAATTATTTTTGAGGGTAGGACCCTACCACCAAATATCTGGTGCTTTGGAAGAAAAAAGGAGGTATACCAATACTATCAAAGAGTC
>NW_028299648.1:0-1000 GCF_049724085.1 Artemia sp. Qi Xiang Cuo
AAACTGGCGCTTTACTGAAAACACAAAAGCCAAGTATAAAAAACAAGAATATTGATTAAGGAGTGAAAAGAAAATACGTAGCCTCACAACATTAAACTAATCTATAACGCCTTTCATAGTCTTAAAGGAGCTGTGATATTGGTAACTTACAGTATACAATTAAAATTAAATCCTTAAAATTAAAAACTTAGGCATAAAAATAATATGTTTAGATCCATTAAACAGCATACAAAATAATGGATTGATTTATCACTTAATTAAATAAAAAAAAAACAAGTTTTTTTTAACTGAACGTAAGGAGCGACATTAAAACTTGAAACGAAAGGAAATTATTAAGTATATGAAAGGGGCTGTCCCCTCCTCAACGCCTCGCCTTTACGCTAAAGTTTTTTATTGTTTAAAAAAATAGAGTTGTGAGAAAGAGTCAAGCTTTAGCGTAAAGAGCAAGACGTTAAGGAGGGGATAACGCCTTTCATATACTTAATATTTTATTTTCGTTTTAAGTTTTAATGTCGCTCCTTACTTTCAGTTAAAAAAATTTGCTTTTTATTTAATTTTTGAACGTTTTTGAATTAATGCAGGTTTTGATTTTTTCTCACCGTGGATTAATAATTAAAAAAAAATTTGCATATTAATTTTACTTATATTTGGTTAAATGGCTTTCTCGAAAGTTGTTTAATTTTCTTTTACGAACGTTTTTATTAGTAATAAATATACGTAACTTACGAATTAACATACGTAACGAACTTTTATATTCATATATTTTTAACGTACATTATACGTACATTACGTAGGTGCGTATACGCGTCCTCTAATAGTACTTGAAATACTTTGCTCTTTACGCTAAAGTTCGAATTTTGTCAATTATTTAAAAATTACCCCTTAATCACAAAGGCCGTTAATTAGAATAAATAGCTCTTATGAAAGTACTAAAAAAAAATCGTTGGCTTAAAGAGAGAGGTATTGAATAGGCGGCGAACCCAATAATATACGTAATAAT
>NW_028299649.1:0-1000 GCF_049724085.1 Artemia sp. Qi Xiang Cuo
GAAACATTGATTTGATGACAACGCTAGTGGTATTTAGACAAAGGCAAAGAGGTATTAACTCACCCGGTAGTACGCAAAAAGGGTAGCGGACGGTTCACACCTCGTTTACGTTCAAAATGGATCAAGTTTTGAATGGTCCTTATGAAAATAGTGGTGAACCAAGAAGTTTAAGTTCTCCCACTACACTTGCTCAAGTTACCGGAATTAAAAAAAAGCTAGCAACAGAGTATTTACGGAAGGAACCCAGTTATACTCTTCATCATAATCATAGGCCTGATTTGAAACAACTTTCCGAAAACACGAAAAATAAAGAGCCATATTATGTTTAAGACGAGCAGAAATAAATTTCTATAATGATTCAAACTCGAAACCACCAGAATTACTATCAAAATTAAAATGAATTATTATATCGAGCATAAAGATAACAGTTTCTAATATAGAAACTGTTATTTATAAATAAATAAATCTTATAACTAGTAAAAATTAAACTGAGTATTCAAGTCTAGCTAAAAACAGACAAAATCACTACAAGTGAAGTTTGATAACTGCCCCATTTCCTCTTCCCGAACCGTACTAGCTCTACAGCCTGTTGCGTAATTTGCCTTTTATTAAAGATTATATGTATTTTGAACTGTGTGCTTCAATTTTTCAAAGCATCAACGAAAAATAAAAATAAATCAATAATCAAGATGACTGGAAAAAAACTAATGAAAACGAAAAAAAATATTATAATTATTATATAATTGTAATAATTCCTGTAAATCTCAGCTATTCATTACTTTATTTCACTGCATTTTTTTGCATGTTAGATATATAAAAAAAATTATAATGTATTTTGTGTTCAATCAAGCACAAATGACGTGTGACGCAATGTGTTCCGTTTATTCTGTGATTGTGATTTCTGGTAATTTTGAGTTTGGATTACTTTAGGACTTTTTTCCACTGGTCTTGAGTTTAACATCGCTGTTTACTTTTGGTATTTTTTCCAAGACCACAGTGC
>NW_028299650.1:0-2000 GCF_049724085.1 Artemia sp. Qi Xiang Cuo
CGTAATAACATATACGTAATAAAAAAAACATTAAAAAAACAAACGATACGGCTCAATAGTAATCGAAACTTTTAAAAACGGAATTTTGATGTCAATAAATGTATCAAAAGAATGTGTTTATAATGCTGATCCTAAATATATAAATTTTATTAAGTTTAGTATTACTCATCAAAGGCTACGAGCCTGAGAAAATTTACTCAATTTTTTAAAGAGGGGGAAACATCCCCTACAAGTGAAAGAATTTTAATGAAAATCACACCGTCAGATTCAGCGTATCAGAAAACCCTATTACATAGGTTTCAAGCTCATATCTGCAAAAATCTGCAACTTTGTATTTTTTGCCAGAAGAAAAATATACGAATATAGAAGTTAGTTACGTAAGTTAATTTGTAAAGACATCCATTTAGCAAAAGAAAAGTAAAATTTTTATGCAAATAAAAGCTGCATTAACTAAAAAACGATCAGAAATTAAATAAAAAAAACAAGTTTTTTAAACTGAAAGTAAGGAGCGACATTAAAACTTAAAACGAACAGAAATTATTCCGTATATGAAAGGGGCTGTCCCCTCCTCAACGCCTCGCTCTTTACGCTAAAGTTTTTTATTGTTTTAAAAAATAGAGTTGTGAGAAAGTCAAACTTTTTATCGTTTTAAAAAATAAAGTTGTGAGACAGAGTCAAACTTTAGCGTAAAGAGCGAGGCGTTGAGGAGGGGACAGCCCCTTTCATATACGGAATAATTTCTGTTCGTTTTAAGTTTTAATGTCGCTCCTTACTTTCAGTTTAAAAAACTTGTTTTTTTTATTTAATTTCCTACTGTGTCAGATTGGTTTCACCTAATTAAAAGCCGATGCAGCTTTTTCAATCCTCATCTTGATTTCGTTGGTTACTTTACCATTATAATCAATACAGCCCCGAGGTAATTAACTTTGTTGATCTGTTCAATTGTTTTGTCTTTGCATTTCAGTGTCAGCGGAGAATCATATGTAGCCAGGCCCTTTTTCTTAGCGACAATCACTGTAAGCCCCAATTTTTCGGCCTTTTCATTTAAGGCGTCGAGTAGTAGCTGCAGTCGCTGTTTCGCTTTTTCGAGAAGAACAACGTCGTCAGCGAAGCTCAAGTCAGAGATCTATCGGCTGCAAATCCTTGCTCAGGAGTCTGAAAACTGCCTTAGAATGCAGTCCATAACAATAACTAACAGGAATGGGGATCGGACTTATCCCTGTTTGACACCAGACATTAGCTTGAAGAAAGGTGTATTCTCATTTTCTGTGGGCACATAACATTCAATATCTTCATAGTATAATTGCACTTCATATAGCGCATATAATTGCGCTTCATATATATATATATTTGCCCTTCATATAGCTCAATTATCATTTTGACTAGTTTGTCAGGTACGTAATAAATCAAAATCTTACTTCAACTCTTTCGATCAACAGAATAGAACACCTTTTCAAATCAATGAAGCATGTATATTTTTGTGACCTTCCTGGGACTCCAACAATTAGTCTAAGAATGAAAATAATATCGGAGCAAGAGCTACCAGCTCGGAAGCCGTCCTGCTCTTCTCTGAGGTTAGTGTAGGGCTGTTCTTAAGCGTTATATTTTACTAGAAGTTGATGCCCCTCCAGATGTCACAGAATAATGTATCGTCATTCTTGAAGAGTTTGACCAGTATGCCCCTGGTCCAATCTTTTGGGACTTTTTCGTTATTCAGGACGACCATTAGGAGAGCAGTCCAAACAGTTATGCAGGCTCTAAGGGATATCCTGAGCATATTTGCGGTGATCCATTCGACTCCAGATGCAAACCCATTTTCAAATTTTTCATAGATGCTGTCATTTATTCGGTACTAGGGGGGGGGGGTAGCACTTACGTAAATTAGTAAGAAAAGCCAGAAAGACTGTGGGACAGGAGCGACTAAATGATTTGGTGATATGCGCTAATGAGCATAGAACGCGAAGAATTAGAAGCAGTCAATTAGGAGGAGATAACTAATA
>NW_028299651.1:0-3000 GCF_049724085.1 Artemia sp. Qi Xiang Cuo
AATTCAACTTGCAAAATGGGTTTAGGAGGGACATTAAGAAATTAACTTGCTCTGAAATTGTCTTTGAAAAGTATTTCTTGGTGATGAGGTATCCTAAAAGCTGTAAAGTTTAGTTTTGGGTTAAAAACATAATTACTTCAACATGTAAAATCGTTTTAGGACGGAACTTAAGAAATTAAATCGCTCTGAAATGGTCTTTGAAAAGTATTTCTTGGTGTTGAGGTATCCAAAAGCTGTAAAGTATAGTTTTGGGTGAAAAAGATAAGTACTTCGAGTTGGAAAATGGGTTTAGGAGGGAAATTAAGTAAGTAACTTGCTCTGAAATGGTATTTTAAAATTATTTCTTGGTGTTGAGGTATCCTAAAAGCTGTAAAGTATAGTTTTGGATGAAACAGATAAGTACTTCAAGTTGTAAAATGGGTTTAGGAGGGGACATTAGGAAAGTAACTTGCTCTGAATTGGTCTTTGAAAAGTATTTCTTGGTGTTGAGGTATCCTAAAAGCTGTAAAGTATAGTTTGGGGTGAAAAAGATCATTACTTAAACATTTTATCTGGTTTTATTATGTACATTAAGATATTAACTTTTTCTGAAATGATCTTAGAAAATTATTTCTTGGTGTTGGGGTATATATAATGCTGTAAAGTATATTTTGGGTGAAAAAGATAAGTAATTCAAGTTGTAAAATGAGTTTAGGAGGGCAATTAAGAATATAACTTGCTCTGAAATGGTCTTTGAAAAGTATTTCTTGGTGTTGAGGTATCCTAAAAGCTGTAAAGTATAGTTGTGGATGAAAAAGATAAGTACTTCAACTTGTAAAATGGGTTTAGGAGGGACATTAAGAAAGTAACTTGCTCTGAAATGGTCTTTGAAAAGTATTTCTTGGTGTTGAGGTATCCTAAAAGCTGTAAAGTATAGTTTTGGGTGAAAAAGATAAGTATTACAACTTGTAAAATGGGTTTAGGAGGGACATTAAGAGAGTAAATTGCTCTGAAATGGTCTTTGAAAAGTATTTCTTGGTTTCGAGGTATCCTAAAAGCTGTAAAGTATTCTTGTTGATGAAAAATATAAGTACTTCAAGTTGGAAAATGGGCTTAGGAGGGACATTAAGAAAGTAACTTGCTCTGAAATGGTCTTTGAAAAGTATTTCTTGGTTTTGAGGTATAAAAAAAGATTTAAAGTATAGTTGTGGTTGAAAAATATTATTACTTCAAATTTTATTTTGGTTTTTTGAGGATAATTAATTAAGTTACTTGCTCTGAAATGGTCTTTGAATAGTATTTCTTTGTTTTGAGGTATCCAAAAAGCTGTAAAGTATAGTTGTTGGTGAGAAAGATAAGTACTTTAACTTGTAAAATGAGTTTAGGTGGGATATTAAGAAATTAACTTGCTCTGACCTGGTCTTTGAAAAGTTTTTCTTGGTGTTGAGGTATCCTAAAACCTTTAAAGTATACTCGTGGGTGAGAAAGATAAGTAATTCAACTTGGAAAATGTGTGTAGGAGGGACCTTAAGAAAGCAACTTGGTCTGAAATAGTCTTTGAAAATTATTTCTCGGTTTTGAGGTATGCTAAAAGCTGTAAAGTATAGTTTTGGATGAAAAAGATAAGTACTTCAACTTGGAAAATTGGTTTTGGGTGGGATATAAAGAAAATAACCTGCTCTTAAATGGTCTTTGAAAAATATTTCTTGGTGTTGAGGTATCGTACAAGCTTTACAGTATAGTTGTTGTTTAAAAATAAAAGTACTTCAACTTGGAAAATGTGCTTATGAGGGACATTAAGACATTAACTTGATCTGAAATGGTATTTTAAAAGTATTTCTTTGTGTTTATGTATCAAAAAATCTGTAAATTATAGTTGTGGGTTAAAGAGATAAGTACTTAGACTTATAAAATGAGTTTAGGAGGGACATTAATAAAGTAACTTTTTCTGATATGGTATTTGAAAATTATTTCTTGTTGTTGGGGTATCTTTAAATATGTAAAGTATTGTTTTGGGTGAAAAAGATAGGAACTTCAAGTTGGAAAATAGGCTTAGGAGGGACATTCAGAATATAGCTTGCTCTGAACTGGTCTTAGAAATGTATTTCTTGTTGTTGAGGTATCCTAAAAGCTGTAAAGTATAGTTTTGGGTGAAAAAGATAAGCACTTCAACTTGTAAAATGGGTTTAGGAGGGACATTAAGAAAGTAACTTGCTCTGAAATGGTCTTTGAAAAGTATTTCTTGGTGTTGAGGTATCCAAAAGCTGTAAAGTATAGTTTTGGGTGAAAAAGATAAGTACTTCGAGTTGGAAAATCGGTTTAGGAGGGACATTAAGAAAGAAACTTGCTCTGAAATTGTCTTTGAAAAGTATTTCTTGGTGTTGAGGTATCCTAAAAGCTGTAAAGTATAGTTTTGGGTGAAAATGATAAGTACTTCAACTTTTAAAATGGGTTTAGGAGGGGACATTAAGAAAGTAACTTGCTCTGAATTGGTCTTTGAAAAGTTTTTCTTGTTGTTGTGGTATCCTAAAAGCTGTAAAGTATAGTTTTGTATGAAAAAGATAAGTACTTCAACTTGTAAACTGGGTTGAGGAGGGACATTAAGAATATAACTTGTAATGAACTGTTCTTTGTAAATTATTACTTGGTGTTGATGTTTACTAAAGTCTGTATATTATAGTTGTTGGTGAAAAAGATAAGTTCTTAAACTGGTAAAATGTTTTGAGGAGGGACAGTAATAAAGTAAATTGCTCTGAAATGGTCTTTGAAAAGTATTTCTTGGTATTGAGGTATTCGAAAAGCTGTAAAGTATAGTTTAGGTTGAAAAACATAAGTAATTCAAGTTGGAAAATGGCTTTAGGAGGAACATTAAGAATTAAAATTGCTCTTACATGGTCGTTGAAAAGTATTTCTTGGTGTTGAGGTATCCTAAAACCTGTAAAGTATAGTTGTGGGTGAGGAAGATAAGGACTTAAACTTGTAAAATGGGTTTATGAGGGACATTAACAAAACAACTTGCTC
>NW_028299652.1:0-5000 GCF_049724085.1 Artemia sp. Qi Xiang Cuo
TGTTCAAATGGTAGTTGTGTATTATACCGAACACTGTTGAGAATCACCCAAATAAAAAAAAAATATGTATCTCTGAATAGGAGTTAGCATTCCCTCAATTGGTTTACCATTTTCATTTCTGTCAACGCCTATAATCATACCATAATGAAGAATCATGTTTAACATTAGATATGTGATAGGCCATGACTCTATCAGAAAACATGTTATTTAACTCCAAAACCATGGTTTTGTGATCAGCAAGAATTTTCATGGTAGGTTGAATCCGGTCATTGTACTGTAGTAATTTCCTACCTGTCTTCTCTCTTTAATTGTACACAATAATTTCCTACCTGCCCCGCAAACTAGATTGACACAGTAATTTTCTATTACCCCCGTACCTTAGATTGATACAGTAATTTTCTATTACCCCCGTCTCGTTAATTGTACCATTACTACTCACCTGTACAAAACTTCCTTAACAACTCACTGAAACCTTAACTTGTTGAGAAAAAGAGCAAGCTTATGCCCAACATGCTGCCTCAGACCTCTGAGCTGAATTCTCTAAAATATATATTTCCTCGCTAAAGATACCCGAATAATATAGGATTCACCTATACCAAACTTCCTTAACAACTCTCTGAAATTATATCTAGTGGAAAGAAATGGTAACCTTACACCCACCATACTGCCTCAGATCTCTAGGCTCTGTTCTGTAAAATATATATTTCCTCGCTAAAGATAACTCAATAATATATTTAGCAGTAATATAGAATATAGAATATAGAATATAGGTAATATAGAATTACCTATACCAAACTTCCTTAACAACTCTCCAAAACTTTACCTAGTTGAGGAAAATAGCAACCTTATGCCATACATACTGCCTCAGAACCTCTGAGCTGTATTCTCTAAAATATATAAATCTTCACTAAAGATATTTCAATAACATAGGATTCACCTATATAAGAGGAAAATAGTACCCTTTAATATAGGAGGAAAATAGTACCCTTATTTTTATTATTATTAAACAGTTTCAATCAAACAAACGAGAATATTCGAACAAGAAATCATCTCGTTACCCAAAACTTAAATGAGGAGAAAAATAAGGCCTTTTAGGCGTTATTTATAAGCCCAAACTCATCAAATCCCTAAATCCAGTTGCTAAATTGTTCCAGCATTTTCATCATCTCTCTCAATCTCTCTTAATCTCTCTTAATCTCTCTCAATCCCCCTCAATCTGTTTCGCCAGAATGATCCCCTAAAATGTTTCAATCTGTTTCGCCCAAATTTTCCCCTAAATTGTCTCAATCTGTTTCCCCCAAATAATCCCCTAAAATGTTGAGTAATTTCTGATTGTTATTTGTGTATCAACAACTATGCACTGATACATTTAAATTCCAATAAAACTTTTCCCGCGTTAAATATATTTAAACTCTTTCGATCTCTTTTAATCTCATTGTGTCTCGTTTGAATTTCTGAAAATTATCTAGGATATCCTAGTTACATTATTAAGGTGTCGAAATAATAATTCAAGAATTTATCTCTCACACTAAAGTAGAAAAGCATTTTAGTTTCTTAATTGCCCTCCCGATACATTAGAATTCCCCGTCAGATTTCCATTAGAGCCTATTGCATAAATCTACGCTATAGTTTTCTGGGAGTACAGGTCTAACGTCAATCCCGTCAGTATGTCTTATGCTTAGAAACATCTCTGATTGGCCAAGAAATGGGTGTGTGGTCTTGTACGCCCTGTATGTCAATTTTTACCTCTACTGGGGCTAATTGCCGTTCAATCACTTTTGACTATGAAAAAGGGCACTAGCCCTTTGAATTTCCAATCGAATGGGCCTTTTTTGAAGTTTCTACGACAACACTTTCTATAAAAACCTTAAATATCCCCAAGGCATAAATTACAACCCTTGCCCTGAGGGCTTTGGGGGAGTGTCCTCCTCAAAAACACAAGTTATATTGGGAAATCAACTACGCCGAAGAAAATGGCTATCTAAAAATGTTGATTTTATGTGTTTGGGGAAATGGTGGGCGTGGAAGGGGTGTTATCGGCCTTTCAATCATTTTCGACTATTAAAAAGGGCACAAGCCACTCCAATTTCCAATCGAAATAGCCCCTTTGGAAGTTTCTATGACAACGTATTCGATACGAAGTGCCCTGGTCTAAAGAAAAAAATAATACATTGTGCCAAGATCATTCTTTACTTAGGCAGCACGATTGCGCTGTTTGTGATAGGATTTACAGAGACGGGGTTTTCTGATAATGAAGACACTAGTGATTTTTTACTCCCTGGCTACTGCCTGGTTACTTTTACTCCCTGGCTATCAGGGTGCGAATCTATTTTCTCAACACAAATAAATCTCAGATGTATTTATTCAATAATTGTTAACTTAGTTATCGGCCAAAATTCCAATAAACTTTCCTTGTTTTATAAAACTCCTCTACTTCCGACCTCATGTTTCTGTACTCAGTTTTATGATCTCTCTAATTTTTTAATCTACCTCATAAAATGGCAATAGTTTTTGGGGACTTTAATTGTAACCTACTCAATGTTGGTAAAAAAAAAAAAATTAATATGACACTTTTTTTGAATCAGTGACCGCGAGTGGTCTATCCACAATTTTTTCTCCAGTAGAGTTGATCCTGTTAGAACAACTTCAAGATTAATTGACAATATTTTTGTATCTAATTCCTGGGAAACGACCTGTCCTCAAATATAACATGTTCGGGTTTGTCAGACGACTTTCCTATTTACTTGTCACGTCCTTCGCAACCACTAACTCTATGCTCTAGAATTAATATCCCAACACCTACTAGAAGCTATAGCTCTGCTAATAATCCATTTTACCGATTGCCTAAGAACCACTGACTGGTCCAATGTTTTAAATTGTCAAGAGGTAAATTCTGCCAAAAATTGTTTTGCGCAACGACTAACTGAGATTATCCATTCAATTTTCCTATTTGTAAACCTAGCCGGAAAACTATCACTATATACCCCTGGATGTCACATTGCCTCATTATCTCCTCATATTGTAAAAACAGATTGTATAAGTTAGCCTCTAAGACCAGTCTTGATATTAACCTATGAAATTACAAGAGCTCATACACTAGACTCATCCCTGAGTAGAGTAGTACCTACCATTTTGCTTAAAGCTACAGGAATTACCATGCTATTTGCTTGAAGCTATAGGAAAAATATTTTCAGATCATGTACTTATGGATCTGCTTGCCTTATGTTCCTTGGCGTCTTTCAAGAGCATGTACTTATGGATTTGGGTGGATTATGTTCCTTCCTCTGCTATTCTAAGGGTTTATGTTCCTTCCTATGCTATTCTAAAGGTTTATGTTCCCTCCCATGCTATTCTATGGCCTTATGTTCCTTCCTGTGTTATTCTATGGGACCTCTACACGTGATTAAACACGATTAGTGGGCCCCGTGGTACTTCCCGGCCCACCGCAGCTGGCCCCGTGGCGCTTCCCGGCCCGCTGTAGCGGACCCTGCGGCGCTTCCCGGTCCGCCACAGTGGGCCCCCATGGCGTGCGGCGGACCGGGGGCGGAGCAGGCCGGAAAGGGCATTAAATAGTGGAATTTATGATGAAATTGCTCTGCCTTGCACACATTGAAAATTGTTTGTGATAAAAAGAGAAAAAAAGAATTGTCCGGATATTGACACTAGCTAGTTTATTGCATGTATTAAATCAGAAGATGTTTTCCGTTACTCTGATACTTAGATTTTGTCAATTTTATCCGACATATCCGATAAAGGATGTTGTTAAAGCATTTATTCAGTCTAAAATTTAGATTTTGTCAATTTTATTTGATGTATCTGACAAAGGATGTTGATAAAAGAAAATTATTCACTCTGACACTTAGATTCTGTCAATTTTATCCGATGTATCTGACAAAAGATGTTGATAAATAAAATTTATTCACTCTAACACTTAGATTTTGTTAACTTTTTCCTATTTATCAGAGAAGTGAATGTTGATATAGAATTTAATCGCTCTTATGCTTAGATTTTTTTGTGAAATTGCTGTATTGTCTGTCTAGGAAGCAACTTCAATCGATAATGAATGTTAATAAAGAATTTGTTTAATTTTTTTTCATAATTTCCTGAATTAAATTTCTGTATTGTGTATCCAAGAGGTGAATTCAAGAAAGAGTTTGTTACTTATTTACTTACTCACTTACAATTTTTTCATAATGACATAATGACATATCCAACAACGGATGTTGATAAAGAATTTATTCATTATGATACCTAGATTTTGTCAATGTTATCCCATGTATCTGAGAAATGAATGTTAATATAGAATTTAATCAATCTGATACTTAGATTTTGTCAATTTTATCCGATATTTTATCCTATGTATCCGAGAAAAGGATGCTGATATAGAATTTAGTCACTCTGATACTTAGATTTTGTCAATTTTATCCGACATATCCGATAAAGGATGTTGTTAAAGCATTTATTCATTATGAAATTTAGATTTTGTCAATTTTATTTGATGTATCTGATAAAGGATGTTGGTAAAAAAAATTATTCACTCTGACACTTAGATTATGTCAATTTTATTCGATGTATCTGACAAAAGATGTTGATAAATAAAATTTATTCACTCTAACACCTAGATTTTGTCAATTTTTTCCTATGTATCCGAGAAATGGATGTTGATATAGAATTTAATCACTCTTATACTTAGATTTTGTGTAATTGCTGTATTGTCTGTCTAGGAAGCGATTTCAATCGATAATGAATGTTAATAAGGAATTTGTTCAATTTTGTTTTCATAATTTCCTAAATAAAATTTCTGTATTGTGTATCCAAGAGGTGAATTCAAGAAAGAGTTTGTTGCTTACTTACTTACAATTTTTCCCTAATTAAATTGTGACAAATACAACAACGATTGTTAATACTAAATTTAATCATTCTGATAGCTAGATTTCGTCAATACTAACCATTGATTGTGACATAGTATGCATGAAAATTATGTTTCTCACATCTACAAT
>NW_028299653.1:0-5000 GCF_049724085.1 Artemia sp. Qi Xiang Cuo
GACAGTGTTGAGAATGGACCGGTTGGATGGTTTTTTGAAGTTGATGGGGAGATAC
This sequence comes from Artemia sp. Qi Xiang Cuo, assembly GCF_049724085.1. NCBI lineage: Eukaryota > Metazoa > Arthropoda > Branchiopoda > Anostraca > Artemiidae > Artemia > Artemia sp. Qi Xiang Cuo. The sequence continues at coordinate 56 of NW_028299653.1, forward strand.
CAGTTGAGCTTCACGATTCAGTAAAGGATTTTGTTTTCCCATGCATCAATAGACCTGTGAGTAGGGACTCTTTGAGCCCAAGCAATAGGCATTTAGTCGAGGTGGACGGATTGCATTGGTCACCTTAAAAACAAAAACTTATTGCTGACCTTCTGCCCAAAAAAAATATTGTTGTACATCATGTGGCTTTAAAATGGATGTGCAACAACGGTTTCAACGTCACAAAGGTTCATAGAGCCCTCCAGTTTAGTCGAAAACCCTATCTAAAAACATGTGTTGACACCTTTGTCAAGAAACGTTCTGAACCACAAACGAAAGCCGAAAAAAAAATTTATAAGCTCAATTTGCATTCGACTTTTGGTAAAATGTGTGTGTTCGCAATAAGAATCGTTGTGACGTCGTGACCGATCCCGAACACTGTGCTCAAATTATTGTCGATTGAAATTATATTTCCTTCACGATCATTGGCCTAGACAAAGCACTACTGAATAGAAAAAAAAAGAAGTTTTTTCCAGAATAACAATGTTGCTGCAAGTATTGCGATCTTGGAGATCTCTAAAAAACTCATATTGGAATTCTACTACAATGTGGCTAGGGTACAGTGGCTGGAGAAGAGGCAAGCAGTGATCTGCTACGGGGACACAGATTCTCTACTGTTAAAAGTAAAAACCACAAATCTACTGGATGATTTGGCGCAAGGTGAAATCATCCGCTCGTAGATGGACTAGACCAATTAGAGTAGGCTTTACCCAGAGCTAGTGAAACTTTAGTCACCACACCAGCTTTAATTTTTTCAATCAAAAACGGGACACGACAGGATTACCCTTGGTATGTTTACAAGTTCGAAGGTGTACTTTATAAAGACACACGACGAAGAAATCAAAAGAATTTGCAAAGAAGTACCCATGCGCCGTTTGAATAATAATTCTAAGATGGACATCCATAGGAATTGTGTTGTTGAAAATACAGCTCCACAAGCCAAATTGCAGGCAATTCGTCCCCTCAACTACAAAAACTTAACTGTAAATGTAGAAAAAATAGCCATGAGTACCATTTCCGACAAGGTCTATGTTTGTCAAGACGGTGTGACTACCCTCCCCCTTGGGCACTATTTAACTTCAGACCGGGTCGAATGCGTTATCCACAGGGAAAGTCTCGGTTCGAATAAAGTCCAATAAATTTTTCCCAAAACCTTTGGGGGCGGCCTCGCGGCCTTTGGGGGGGGGGGGGCCTCGCGGCCCGGGGGAGGGGGCCGCCAGTTGGGGCGCACCGCCACTACCAAAGTTATCTTTTTTTTACTTAGAGCAGATTTTTTTTTGTAAATATACATGTTACATTGAAAAGAAAAAGTTATATTATTTTAAGTGCTTTTTCTAGTGCATTTTTTTTTAAAAATAAATTTAAAAGGTGCATTTTTCTTTGTTTTCTGTAAAGTGCTGTTTTTTATAATACAAGAAATATGATTCTTTACTGATTTTGTTCTTGAACAGACTAGTAGTAACTAGTGGGGAAATTATTTAGTCATTAGACAACTATAATCTACAGTTAGTTGTCCAGGTGAACTATTGAAGGGAACCTATATCAATTTAAAACATCATTCAGATCGTTTGTATTTGTGCCGTCAATGTCGGGCAAAACAGCTCTCTTAACTAAACTTAGTAGAATTTTTAATTAACTGATAGTGAGAAAGACTAAAAAAATCTACTATAGTTACAGTGGTTGATAGGTGTAATTCAATAAAATAAAATCAATTAACACAATAAGGTTGGTACTCAAATAGTTCAGAATGAGACTTGGATATGTTTAAAGTTATGGAAGCAAATTCTTGGCCTTTTATTGATAACTGGGTTGAATCTGCTGTACAACGGTCCTAGAAAAGACTGTGCTCATTTAAAGTTCGCTCTCAACATGAATAGATATTTATTACTCTGGTTTTATATAATCTCTTTCGTCAGAGAAAATTTATGCAACCACTAGCATTCAGATACACTCACTATATCATCTACAGAGTTGTTCGTGATTCTAGCTCCCTAATAACTCTCAATAAACAAATCGATCCAGGCGCCCCTAAATTTCTGCTCTCAGCATACAATCAGGCAACTAATAAACCCTACGGCTATATCCGATTGGATCTTAATCAAAATACACCCGAAGACCTGCGTGTAGTCACAGATATTTTTGACAATGAAATTACAGTATATCTCCCGTGAACACTAAAAAGACCCATTAGTTGCTATCATGACACTGAAGAAACTACATGAAAATAGACAACTGTTTTCAGTTCTAAGCACTTCAAAACCCTTGCTTAGGAAAGCCATACTCAAACATGGTATTGACGATGATTTCATTAATCTAATATCTGAACTTTGTTTAAATTTGACCGAGGTTATTTTTCAACTGCCAGAAGTTGTTAAGCAACAGGCAAAGCAACATCGTTCCATTGTACGTACTTTGGCCTCTAAAAACAAAGGAAAGAATTTTAAAAAGAAACGACTTCTTCAGGAGGGTGGTAGCTTTTTCACACTTTTACTGCCAATAATTACAGGACTTGTAAACAGTTTTCTCTAGAGGGCAAAACCCTATAAATTGACTCCAATAGAACTCGCTCTCTCACCTGTGGAACACTTTGAGAACAATCTGAGTAAATTCCTTGACAACGAGAATATTGAGCATGATAAAAACTGCTTTTACTTTATGATGCACTTCGCCGAGTGGAAAAACATAAGCCCTATCGTGCGAAAGCCACCGATATTGATGACAAAAAAGAATCATCTCCTCAGGATTCTGCTGCTGCTGCTGGAACACAATTAAAGAAGGAGGAATTGGATTAGATTGTGTCGAAAATTGGATATATAATACCCCAATCATATCTTGAGCAAAGTAATTGATTCCTAGATCTTCTCATAGAAATTTTCCAAGATCTTGTTCAAGTTGATAGCAATGCGAAAGGGGTTATAATTCAGGACAAGAGGTACAATCTACTTGATTTAATCTATGATATGGTTACAAATCGTAAAGGACTATTATCATTTGACGCTCATCTATACAACTTTCTAAATACATTAAACTTCTCCAAAAGTCTTATTAGCAACAGACAAATTCTAAAAAAATTAAATGAACATGCACCATCAACATCAACAACAACAACACCATTAAAACATGAAGAGGAAGATAAAGAAGAAGTAGTAGAAGAATATTTTAAATCAATCTTGGAAAATACCAACACACCTAGTGGAAACTTGACAATGGTGGCGAGGAAAAACCGAAAATGTATCATGTCACCATCACCAACCACAACTAGTATACAAAAGGGTAGCGGACGTTACACAACGTGTTTACGTTCATATTCGTTGAAGTTCTTAAATATCCTTATAAAAATATTGGGGAAGCGGGAATATAAGTTCCCCCAACACTCTTTTCATGGTCACTTGCTTTCACAATAAAGTTGTACAAAACTCTCTACAAAAATAATCAAATTACAATCTGCGTCAAAATCATAGACTTTATGCTAATCATTATCGAAAAACTAAGATGCAACTATAGTTATAACTATATAACTATATAGCTATATAACTATATAACTATATAGTTATATAACTATAGTTATAACTATAAACTAACTATAGATGAGATTCAAAGACGTCACAATACACCGTACAAGTACATTCTACTTGCAATCAGTGTTTTTAGTCGTTATGCATATGCCATTCCATTGCGCAAGGCTATTGCGCTATTGCGCAATCGAAGAGATGTGTTGAAGTTGCTCAGGCTATTGAAAGTATTCTCGAACAGGATTCGTACAAAAAAAAAATTCAAACGGATCATGGAAGGGAATTTGGTAATCCCCATGTTGCGAAAGTACGACTGAACCATAATATACTGCTCCATCATACTCATAGTCCAATAAGAGCTGCATTGGCCGAACGATTGATACAAACTCTTCGACTTTCAATTTCAACACATTGTATGTTGAAAAATACACCGGCCCTTATTCATGATTTAGATAAAATCATGTTGATGTATAATCAAGAACCTGATAAATTATTGTTCAAGTCAACCTCAACGGAAGTTCATCATTCTGATCGTGATAAAATTGACAACTTTCTTAACCAATATTTCAATGAAAAGATTGTCAAGAAGAAAAATAAATTCAATGTTGGTGATACTGTTCGAATTAATATAACAACTAATGTTTTTGAAAAGGGGAATTACTTGTGGTCCCCAGAACTTTTTAAAGTGGCAAAAATCCTAGACACTAAACCCATAACTTATCGTTTGCGCGATACCAAAGATGAAGAGACTCTCAGCGGCTTTTATGACTATGAGCTACAAAAAGTTAAAAATAATAGTGAAATCTATCAAATTGAAAAGATATTAAAGACACGTACTCGCAGGTGTAAGAAACATTTACTTATTCGGTGTCTAGGATACAACTCTGATTTTGATTCCTGGATCAGTGTTGAAGATGTTGAAAATACCAATTGATTTCTTTATAACTTTTATGTCCAATGTTTCCGATTCTCTCTACAATGACTTGAATACGAAAAGAGATTTTTGGATAAAGCTCTCCCCCACAATCAAATTTGACGGCGCATATGAAGTGGCTCTTGTCAACTGTATTCTCAAAAATACCTATGACATCCTGAGAAAGGATCGTTTGTATGATATAAAAGTTATTCCATTCGATTGGACACTCTTAGTCGAATATGAATGAGTTGAAACCCTTAGATCTAGTGAATATCCACCTGCGAAATTAAAAGATATTGAATAAGATAACATAACAGAATTATGTCGTACAATAAATAGGAAAAAATCGTATCGTAGGAATGGTAAATCCTACTTTAATTATTTAATGAAACATGATAGGATTGACATTACCTCACCTGTTGACACTGAAACAATTATTCTCAATGATAATCTGAGAGATGTTCTTGGATTTAAACAG
>NW_028299654.1:0-3000 GCF_049724085.1 Artemia sp. Qi Xiang Cuo
AAACTGGACCACACAAGTATGGTATCCCTTATTATTAAAGCTTTTAATAGGAAGTCCAATATTTCTACCAAATGATAATTTTACTTTGTCTCTCCCACAGAAACCGACCTTGCACCATCCATTGTCCAAGACGTTACACCTAGCGGCTTGCGTTGTCTCCGGCAAGGGCTTCACCACCAAGGATATTCTCTCTCCACAGTCGATATTATAATGGATGGGTGGCGGGATTCAACTAGGCGCCAGTACAAAGTTTACATTGAAAAATTGATCGACTTTTGTGGAAGAAACACAATCCAGGCCTTGGAGGCAACTCTACCGGAGACTTTCACATTTCTTTCGGAACTTTTTCACTCAGGTGTTGGATACAGTACTATTAATACTGCGAGGAGTGCTTTATCGGCAATTCTACCAAGCCTTCAGTTAGGCAGTAATCACATCACCAAGAAGTTTATGAGAGGTGTCTTTAATAGAAGGCCTAGTCAACCCAAGATTTCAAGTATTTGGGATGTAAAATGTGTATTCGATCTCTTTAGATTGCCAGCTTGGTATATCGAAAATCGTCAATTAAAGACACTAACACAAAAATTAGCAGTTTTATTGATTTTATCAGCTTGTGAAAGAGTTCAGTTTTTGGCCAGTTTATCACTTAGTAATATGGTACATAATGACGATGGAAGTTTTGATTTTCAAATCAATGTACTGTTAAAAACATCGAAACCGGGCAACCACAAATAAGTATTTAAATTTCTACATTTTCAAGAGTCGTCCCTGTGTCCGGCGACGCACCTATCTTGTTATATTATAATGACATTATATCAAAATATACACGACGCACTTTTTCTTACATATCGTAAGCCTCATACTGCTGCGTCCAAGTCATCTATTTCTAGATGTATAAAAGAAGTTTTATTTCTTGCAGGTATAGATATCAGTGTTTATGGTGCTCATAGCACACGGTCTGCCTTAACGTCCCACCTTAAAGCAAGAGGAATTGATATAGATCAAATCATAAAATATGTAGGCTGGAAAAATGCCAAAACGTTTGCAAGGTTTTATAATAAACCAATTGAAAGTGGTCAGCAGTTATCTGTCTTTTGAATTTATTCACTGTAATTTGTTATATTTGAAATATCTTACTATAAATGAATTTTTGTAAAAGAGCCTCTTTTAATGAACAGGGCTATTATTCATCATTAGTGTTGGTATAGCTCAGGCTGATCTTTAAAATCTCAGTTGAACTCGATGGTAGAGATAAGGTACACCTTTTGGATCATATTTGAGCAATTAAAAGAGCACTTACAAATTTCTAGTTGTTAGTTTATGTTTGCCCACAAAAAGAAGCACCGCCATAGGTGAGAGTTCAACCGTCCGTCGGATTGATCGTCCCGTTGAACTCTGAGTATTTCATTATAAGCTTAACAACCCAATACTACAATGACTTTAAAATACAGGTTTTGTTTTGGTCAATCGAGGCGATTGCATACGTCTATCTCAGTTGAACTCTCAGCTACGCTGGTGCTCCTTCTTTGGAGTAGAATTACAATCAAACTTCAAACTTGGTAAGTTTTTGTTTAATTTATCAAATAAACTATACTCTAAGAATTAAAAGTTTCCACAATGAACCGTTTCACTGATGTTCTTTAACCACAGTAAATAGTACACGATCTCAAGACAGGTAAAAATAAAGCAACGCGGATACAGACTTTGACCATCAGAGGCAAGGCCGTAGCGTTGCCTACAGTAAAGGCCATACGGCTCAAATGTTTTATTATTTTTTTTCCCAGAGGCACTTCATACGGAAGGGGTTGTCGTAGAAACTTCAAAGGGGGTCCATTCGATTGAAAATCAAGAGTTCTAGTGCCCTTTTTAATAGTCGAAAGTGATTGGAGGGCAACTAGCCCCCCCCCACGCCCCTCATTTCCCCAAACACATCCAGTCAAAACTTTGAGATAGCCATTTTGTTCAGCGTAGTTGATTTCCAGATAGAAAATATATTTTTAGGAGAACAATCCCCCACAACCCTCAGGGTATGAGTTTTAAGTTATGCCCTGGGGGAATATAAGGTTTTTATAGAAGACGTTGTTGTAGAAACTTCAAAACAGGCTCATTCAGTTGGAAATTCAAAGGGCTAGTGCCCTTTTTAATAGTCAAAAGTGATTGGAGGGCAACTAGCCCCTCCCCCGCACTTCCATCATTTCCCCAAACACATCCAATCAAAATTTTGAGATAGCCATTTCGTTCAGCGTTGTTGATTTTCAGATATAAATATGTTTTTGAGGAGGACACTCACCCACAACCCTCAATGCGAGGGTTTTAAGTTATACCCTGGGGGCATATAAGTTTTTTTTTTATAGAAGGTGGTGTCGTAGAAACTTCAAAATAGGCTCATTCGATTGGAAATTCAAAGGGGCTAGTCTCTTTTGATAGTTAAAAGTGATCTGAGGGCAACAAACCCCCCTCTCACGCTCACATTTTCCCCAAACACATCCAACAAAATTTTGAGAAAGCCATTTTATTAAACGTAGTTTTAAGTTCTGGAAATTAGGTCTGTGAGGATGACAACTCCCCCAGAGCCTCCAGGGCATGGGTTGTAAGTTATGCCCTGGGGGCATATAAGGTTTTGTATAGATAACATTGTCGTATAAACTTCAGAGAGGGCTCATTTGATTAGAAATTAAGAGTTCCAGTTCACTTTTAAACGTCAAAAGATATTGGAGGGTAACCAGCTTCCCCCTCCGCTAAAACCTATTTTCCCAAATGCATTCAATAAAAATTTTAAAATGGCTATTTTGTTAAAAATAGTGAAAGATTATATAACAAAATTTCCGCTGTTGACACAACCCACCAGGGCCCGACGGCAGGCGTTATAAATTATCCCCTGGGGGCATATATGGGTCTTATGGAAGGGAATGCTCGTATTAACTTCAAAGAGGTATCATTTTATTAGAAATTGAAAGTTCTAGTTCACTTTTTAAGAGTCAAAAGAGATTGGAAGGCACC
>NW_028299655.1:0-5000 GCF_049724085.1 Artemia sp. Qi Xiang Cuo
TCCTCCCTCCTCCTCCTCCCCTTCCCTCCCCCATTTTTTATACTTTTTTTGTGCATTGAGACACAGAACGACCCCCTCCCCCCGGCCCCTCCCCCTCCAAAGGTCTGATTTTTCAAAGTTCATTTTGAATTTCCTTCGTTGAAATGCAAGAGTTGGAATATTTCAGTAGTGTTTGGTTGGGGATGACCTTGTCACCTTTCAATTTTGTTTAGTTTTCTTTTTACCAGTTGTCTGTTTTTCGTGGATAAGCTTTTTCTGAAATATTCGTGAAGGGTATGGGCTTGGTTTACAGAGTCACTGTTACAGTCTCCTGATTTTTCAAAGTTTATTTGAATTTCTTACGCTGAAATGCAAGAGTTGGATTATTTCAGTAGTGTTTGGTTTACCTTGTCATAGTTACATTTTCTTGATTTTTAAAATTTCATTTTGAATTTCCTTAATTGAAATGCATGAGTTGGAATATTTCAGTAGTGTTTTATTTTGATTTACCTTCTCACTGTTACATTTTCTTGATTTTTCAAAGTTCATCTTGAATTTCCTTTGTTGAAATGCAAGAGTTGGAATATTTCACTAGTGTGTTGTTGTAGTTTACCTTGTCAGAGTTACATTCCCTTTATTTTTCAAAGTTCAATTTGAATTTCTTTCGTTGAAATGCAAGAGTTGGAATATTTAAGAAGTGTTTTTGTGTGATTCAACTTGTCACAGTTACATTTTCATTATTTTTCAAAGTTAATTTTGATTTTCTATCGTTTAAATTCAAGAGTTGGAATATTTCAGTTGTGTTTCGTTATGGTTTACCTTGTCACAGTTACATTTTCTTGATTTTTCAAAGTTCATTTCGAATTTCTTTCGTTTAAATGTAAGAGTTGGAATATTTCAGTAATGTTTGGTTTTGGTTTACCTTGTCACAGCTACATTTTCATGATTTTTCAAAGTTCATTTTGAATTTCTTACATTGAAATGCAAGAGTTGGAATATTTCAGTAGTGTTTCGATATGGTTTACATTGTCACAGTTACATTTTCTTGATTTTTCAAAGTTCATTTTGAATTTCTTTAGTTGAAATGCAAGAGTCGGAATATTTCAGTAGTGTTTGGTTGTGGTTTACCTTGTCACAGTTACATTTTCTTGATTTTTCAAAGTTCATTTTGAATTTCTTTCGTTGAAATGCAAGAGTTAGAATATTTCAGTAGTGTGTTGGTAGTGGTTTACCTTGTCACAGTTACATCTTCTTGATTTTTCAAAGTTCATTTTGAATTTCTTTCGTTGAAATGCAAGAGTTGGAATATTTCAGTAGTGTGTTGTTGTAGTTTACCCTGTCACAGTTACATTTTCTTGATTTTTCAAAGTTCATTTTGAATTCCCTTCGTTGAAAAGCAAGAGTTGGAATATTTCAGTAGTGTTTGGTTGTGGTTTACCGTGTCAGAGTTACATCCTCTTGATTTTTCAAAGTTCATTTAGAAATTATCTCATTTAAATGAAAGAGCTGGAATATTTCAATAGTGTTTGGTTGTGGATTACCTTGTCAAAGTTGATGTTTATGGGTTCTACAAAGTTCATCTGATTTTCTTACATTGAGATGAAAGAGGAGTAGGACAATTTATGATTCGTTCTCTTACGAGATGAACTGCCACAGTTACCTTTTCTTAATAAATAAATGTTCATTTTTAAGTTCTTCAATTTTAACGCTCTAGTTGGAATAGGTAAGATGTGTGTTGGTTGTGGTTTACATTGTCACACTTAAATTTTCTTAATTTTTCAAAGATCATTTTGAATTTCTTTCGTTGAAATGCAAGAGTTGGAATATTTTAGTAGTGGTTTATTGTTGCTTACCTAGAAACTTTTACATTTTACTGCTTTTTATAAGTTAATTTTGAATTACTTTCGTTGAAATGCAAGAGTTGGAATATTTCAGTAGTGTTTGGTAGTGGTTTACCTTGTCACAGTTACATTTTCTTGATTTTTCAAAGTTCATTTTGAATTTCTTTCGTTGAAATGCAAGAGTTGGAATATTTCAGAAGTGTTTGGTTGTGGTTTACCTTGTCACAGTTACATTTTCTTGATTTTTCAAAGTTCATTTTGAATTTCCTTCGTTGAAATGCAAGAGTTGGAATATTTCAGTAGTGTTTGGTCGTGGTTTACCGTGTCACAGTTACATATTCATGATTTTTCAAATTTCATTTCGAATTTCTTTCTTTGAAAAGCAAGAGTTGGAATATTTCAGTAGTGTTTGGACTTGGTTTACCTTGTCACAGTTACATTTTCCTGATTTTTCAAAGTTCATTTTGAATTTCCTTCGTTGAAATGCAAGAGTTGGAATATTTCAGTAGTGTTTGGTTGTGGTTGACCTTGTCACACTTATATTTGCGTGATTATTCTAAGTTCATTTCAAATTTCGTGCGTTGAAATGTCTGTGGCTGTATATAGCTCGTTAGTTTGACTGGGGAGTACCTTGTCACATTAAAATGTTATTGATTTTTCAAAGTCCATATTGATTATCTTAAGGTGAAATAAAAGGGTAGGTCTGTATAAGTTGATTATGGCTGCAGTTTCCCTTATCACAGTTAAATTTTCTTGATTATTGAAAGTTCATTTTGAATGTCTTTCATTGAAATGCAAGAGTTGGAATATTTCAGTAGTGTTTGGTTGTGGTTTACCTTGTCACAGTTACATTTTCTTGATTTTTCAAAGTTCATTTTGAATTTCTTTCGTTGAAATCCAAGAGTTGGAATATTTCAGTAGTGTGCTGTTGTAGTTTACCCTGTCACAGTTACATTCTCTTAATTTTTCAAAGTTCATTTTGAATTTCTTTCGTTGAAATGCAAGAGTTGGAATATTTCAGTAGTGTTTCGTTGTGGTTTACCTTGTCACAGTTACATTTTCTTAATTTTTCAAAGTTCATTTTGAATTTCTTTCGTTGAAATGCAAGAGTTGGAATATTCCAGTAGTGTTTCGTTGTGGTTTACCTTGTCAGAGTTACATTTTCTTGATTTTTCAAAGTTAATCTTGTATTTCTTTCTTTGTAATGCAAGAGTTGGAAAATTTCAATAGTGTTCTGTTTTGGTTTACCTTGTCACAGTTACATTCCCTTGATTTGTCAAAGTTCATTTTGAATTTATTCCGTTGAAATGCAAGAGTTGTAATATTTCAGTTGTGTTTCGTTGTGGTTTACCTTGTCGCAGTTACATTTTCTTGATTTTTCAAAGTTCATTTTAAATTTTTTTTCATTGAAATGCAAGAGTTGGAATATTTCAGTAGTGTTTGGTTGTGGTTTACCTTGTCACAGTTACATTTTCTTGATTTTTCAAAGTTTATTTTGAATTTTTTTCGTTTCAATGTAAGAGTTGTAATATATCAGTAGTGTTTGTTTGTTGTTTACCTTGTCAGAGTTACATTATATTGATTTTTCATAGTTCATTTTGAAATTCTTTATTTGAAATGAAAGAGTTTGAATATTTCAGTAGTGTTTGGTTGTGGTTCATCTTGTCCCAGTTACATTTTCTTTATTTTTCAAAGTTCATTTTGAACTTCTTTCGTTGAAATGCAAGAGTTGGATTATTTCAGTAGTGTTTGGTTGTGGTTTACCTTATCATGGTTACATTTTTTTAATTTTTCAAAGTTCATTTTGAATTTCTTTCGTTGAAATGCAAGAGTTGGAATATTTCAGTTGTGTTTCGGTGTGGTTTACCTTTTCTCAGTTAAATTTTCTTGATTTTTTAAATTTCATTTTGAATTTATTTAATTGTAATGCAAGAGATGGAATATTTAAGTAGTGTTTCGTTGTGGTTTACCTTGTCAGAGTTACATTTCCCTGAATTATAAAATTTCATATTGAATTTTTTTCATTGAAATGCAAGAGTGGGAATATATCAGAAGAGTTTGTTCGTGGTTTTACTTGTCACAGTTACATTATTTTTATATTTAAAAGTTCATTTTGAATTTAGTTATTTGATATGAAAGAGTTGGAATATTTCAATACTGTTTGGTTATGGTCTAGCGTGTCACAGTTACATTTTCTTGATTTTTCAAGGTTCATTTGAATTTCTATCACTCAAATGCACGAGTTGAACTATTGCAGTAGTGTTTGGTTGTGGGTTACCGTGTCAGAGTTACATTCCCTTTATTTTTCAAAATTACTTTTGAATTTTTTTTGTTGAAATGCATGACTTGGAATATTTCAGGTGGTTTTGGTTGTGGTTAACCTTGTCACAGTTACATTTTCTTGATTTTTCGAAGTTCATTTTTAACTTATTTCGTTGAAATGCAAGAGTTGGAATATTTCAGTAGTGTTTGGTTGTGGTTTACCTTGTCATGGTTACATTTTCTTGATTTTTCATAGTTCATTTTGAATTTTGTTCGTTGAAATGCAAGAGTTGGAATATTTCAGTTGTGTTTTGATGTGGTTTACATTGTCACAGTTATTTTTTCTTAATTTTTCAAAGTTCATTTGACTTTATTTCTTTGAAATTAAATATTTGTTATATTTCTGTATTGTTTGTTTATTTTATAAAGAGTCAGTTGTTCATTTTATTTATTTTTCAATGTTCATTTTTAATTTATTTAGTTTAAAAGCAAGAGTTTGTATATTTAAGTAGTTTTTTTTTGTATTTTACCTTTTCAGAGTTACACTTTCTTGATTTTTCAATGTTTATTTTGAATTTCTTTCTTTTAAATGCAAGTGTTGGATGTATTTCAGTAGTGTTTGGTTGTGGTTTACCTTGTCAGAGTTACATTCTCTTTATTTTTCAATGTTCATTTTGAATTTATTTTGTTGAAATGCCAAAGTTGGAATATTTCCGTAGTGTTTATTTGTGGTTAACCTTGTCACTGTTACATTTTCTTGATTTTTAAAAGTTCATTTTGAACTTCTTTCGTTGAAATGCAAGAGTTGGAATATTTCAGTAGTGTTTGGTTGTGGTTTACCTTGTCATGGTTACATTTTCTTAATTTTTCAAAGTTCATTTTGAATTTCTCTCGTTGAAATGCAAGAGTTGGAATATT
>NW_028299656.1:0-2000 GCF_049724085.1 Artemia sp. Qi Xiang Cuo
ACAGAAAAGTGTTGTTGATGATGGACAAAAAGTGTTGATGTTGTACAGAAAAGTGCTGCTGATGGACAAAAAGTGTTTTATTATAAAGTGTTATCGTTGTTCATGTTGAACAAATAGAGTTTTCATGTTGACCATGAAATTTTGTCAATTGTTCTTGTTGAACAAGTGTTATTATTTTTATCGTTGTTCATGTTGACTACAAATATTTGTTTTCATGCAGTGTTAAAATAAATGCTGGCATGAAATATTGTTTTTATTGTTCTTGAATAGATAGATCCATGGGGGAAATTACTACTTATTCATTGAGCACATATGATTTACACTTAGTTGTAGTCCAACTATTGTCAGCAGCATGTATCAATTTAAAACACCCTTCAGATCATTTCTGTGTGGTCCCTCAATGTCGGGGAAAACAACGCTTTTAGCTAGAATAATTCAAAGTTGCGATAAAATGTTTTTGGAAAAACCAAAAAAAATCTACTAGTGCTATAGTATTTGTCAGGAGTCCTATGATAAAATAAATGCTATTGCCACAACCATACCAATACAATTCATACGAGGACTTGATGTTTTCAATAGTATTGAACCGAACTCGTGGCTAATCATTGATGATTTGGCTGAATCCATTGAACAGTTCTCACAGGAAATGCTACAACTGTTCACCGTTCGCTCCCATCATGAACACATTTCCGTTACCCTGGTTCTACACAATCTGTTTCATCAGAGCAAATGTATGCGAACCCTTGCTTTGAATTTCATCGTCTATATTATTTATCGAGTCGTTCGTGATTCTAGCTCGCACATAACTCTCAATAAACAGATATACCCCGGCGCCCCAAAATTTATGTTGTCAGCATACACTCTAGTGACTAGCAATCCCTATGGTTATATTTTGTTGGATCTTAATCAGCGCACACCCGATGATCTACGTCCAGTCATCGAAATTTTCGATACTGAAATTACAGTATATCTATTGGTGAACAGGATACAGGACTATTAGTAGCCATTATGACACTGAAGAAACTACACGAACACCGGCATCTGTTGTCCGTTTTAAGCACTTCAAAACCATTGCTTAGGAATGCTATACTCAAACATGGGGTTGACAATGATTTCATTAATCAAATATCTGAACTTTGTTTAAATTTAACTGAGGGCAATGTTCAACTGCCAGAAGGTGTTAGACAACAGACAAAGCAACATCGTTCCAGGGTACGCGCATGGGATTTTAAAAAAACGGGAAAAACTATTAAAACAACACGGCTCCTTCAAGCAGGCAGTAGCTTTTTCACACTTTTACTACCGATAATTGCAGGACTTGTAAACAGTTTTCTCTAGTGAGAATGTCAAAACCCTATAAATTGACACCATTTGAACTTGTCCTCTCGCCCATCGAACATTTTGAGGACAATCTAAGCAAATTCATTAACGATGAGAATATTGCCGATGACAAAAAACTGCTTTTAATTCAAGATGCATTGCGACGTGTGGACAAACATAAACCATATCGTGAGAGACCTACCGTCGCCGATCCCTCTAAACAGGAAACATCTCCTCAAGATTCTGCAGTGCAATCAAAGGAGAAGGAATTGAATTCAATTGTATTAAAAATTGGAAACCTATTGCCATTGACCTATCAAGAACAGAGTAAAAGAATATTATCTTATCTCATATTGGAAACTGGTGATCAAGTTCAAGTCGAAAGCACAGGGAAACGAATTATAATTCAAGGAAAAATTTATAATCTAATTGATTTAATTTGTGATATGGTGACGAATCGTAAAGGACTCTTATCCTTTGACGATAATCTATATACCTTTCTGTATATATCAAACTTTCCCAAAAGTCTTATTGGCAATAAGCAAATTCTAAAGAAACTAAGAGAATATAGTCCTCCAACAACACCATTTAAAAAAGAAGAAGATTCAATATTTGAAGATACTAGCAGCGTCACTGATTTTACAACACCTATGCTTGCTAGTCAAAAGCGACGACGAATT